>NW_017670443.1:221165-225786 GCF_001879085.1 Nicotiana attenuata
ACTAACACTGCACGAGGAATAGGAACTGTGTGATCATGAGTGGAGGGGTCAAGCCTACTACACACGAAGGTCAACCAACCCTTTGCTTCAAAACTGAACGTGTTTCTCAGAATCTTCTCTCCTGCTTTCAACCAAACTGGGACAGTGCCCGGGGCTGCCAAGTGCTGGGCCAACCACGGGCGAACCTCTTCTTTCATTGCCAGCTTTTCTAAGTATTGGGTTTCGTCATCTTCGTTGAACCCCAAAAATTCGTTCAGAGACTTCCCATCAAACATCACCACTTTGTCCCTCACTTGTGTCGCCTTTGAGTCTTTCACTACATGATAAACATTATAGTAAAATTCTTTCACCAAATGTTCATTTGCGACTATGCAACGTTCCTTGAAGAACCCCCAACCCTCTCTAGTACGGAATTGTGCTTGCACATGTGGGTTTAGAGGAAGAAGATCAGAGTCAATAAATTGCCTCTCCGGAATCAATTTTCTTTTGGGCCACCACTCTCGAAATCTGTGGAAGGCTATTTCACTTACAAATCTATCAGCCCATGCTTCCGGTTTTCTTGTTCTCTCAACACCACCAACTTGGGGCTCACCCCCCTCGCCATATCCTGCACTCTCCCCAGATAATGAAGCTGTGGGGGAGGTGGAGTATTGTGCCTCACTTCTATCTTCGGACTCATCAGACGAGTCCAAAACTACATTCACCGGTTTTTTGAGGCTTTTATCAGCTGGTCCCTTGGAGGTAGGTGAAGATGAGGGAGAGTCATGCAATTGGAGCGAGAGAGACATGTGAGTGGGGGCAGATTCAGAAGTAATACTCCGGGATGGGGCATACTCACTCCCCGAAGAGTGGGAGGCAGCTCTATCAGCTTCCCGTATTATCTTGCGGGTCTTTTTTATATTCTCCCGAGTTTGGAGAGTGAGTTTAACAACCCGCTTTCCTTTTCCCCCTCGGGAGGAGCCACCCCTCCCGGGTTGTTGTTCTTTTCCTCCTCGTTGCTTTACCATGATCTGCAAAGAAAAGTCTAACATTGTTAGTTGAAGCATATGCAGTGAATTGGATGGTACAGTTGAAAGCATGGTTTAGAAACAGGGGTGCAGAATAGAAGGGGCGCGGACCGCGCAAAAGAGCCACGCGGACGCGCTGGGTAGCGCGGACTGCGTAAAACTGGAGCGCGGACCGCACTTAAGATGTTCCAGAGACACCCCTCTCTGAATCTCACCGACGCGGACCGCGCTGTTTTGGACCGCGGCCGCGCTAGACTGGTGCGGACCGCGCAGAAAGGACATGCGGCCGCGTAGGGCAACCAATGAACTGAGGACGGGGATTTTTATTTAAGTCCAATTTATTTGTTCAAATCAGTTACTAATCAAGAAATCATGCCCATTGTTTCACATAAACACACAAAATCTACCTAACAGGTAAAACTAAGAGAGAAAGAAGAAAATAAGAAGTTATACTAACAGGAAGCAAAATAAAATAAAATAAACTAAACTATGAATGAGATTAGTGAGGAATGTTACCAGGGGTTGTGAAAGTTTTAACTACTTGAAGCAAGTTGTTGTTTTGATGCACAGTGAAAATTTGAGAGCTCAGGTAGAAAGTTGGCGAAAAGGTTAAAATGAAGCCTAGGGTCTCTATTTATAGAAAATATTGTGGGACCCATTACTTACCCACCAGCGCGGCCGCGCAGAAATGGCCGCGGACCGCGCTGGATTTTCAGCATCCTTAATTGCCTGAACAACCCACGTGGACCGCATTATTTTGGTGCGCGGCCGCGTGGGAAATGATCACGCCCAACTATGCCTTATAAAAAGGACTAAGCGGTCAATGCAAATATAATAAATTTATAACCACTTACAATAATGAAATTTCACTTTAATTGCATCAGCTATTATATGCCAAGTTTGTTAATGCCTCATTATTTCTAATATTAGGAAGGGTAGTTTCAAGAAATAGAATAATAAAATAAATAAAAAACAAAATATAAACAATTACATGGAATCACAAGAAGTAAAGGCAAAGAAATAAAAGATAAATAATGTACAACGAAAAATATATTTTAAAAAAGAAATTAAAAAGTAAAAGTAAAATTAAAAAAATTAAATAATAGAAATAAAAAGTTATAAAGAAAATAATTTTAGGTGGCGACTCTTTAATTCCAAAAACCCAATTCCCAAACGGGAATAGAGTTGTCCTCCCGAATGTCGTAAACCCGATTTCGCGAGAAAAAGGGGGCGTCGACAGCTGCCATATTAGGTCTTTTGGCTAGCCATCTTAAATAATCTGGCACAACAATATTTTTAACTTTCACTTAAAACCAATTGCTGAATTCTCGACTGTGATCCCTCGCTCTTACCCATGCATTTGATCTACTATGAATAACAATTAAATTCTTATGCTCCATGCAATCAAGAACATTTCAATTTTAATCATATAATAAAAAAATTATATAAATATAGATAAATATTTATATAATTTATCTTACTCGATAAACTTTTCCATTTGTTCATCTCCAGTATTGAACAGAGCATATCGATGTGTTTCAAAGCATAACTGCGAATCCATGAGAAAAGTATTTTTTTTCTTACTTCCAATTGGATGGCCTATATTAGGGAATATAGGTGACAAATTTTGAGAGCACCCATCATCCACAGTTTGGTACCTACTAAATTTTGTCTTAACGCCATCATGTAGATATCTCGAACAAAAAGTCAAGCACTCATCGGCTACAAACCCCTTTGCTATTGACGCTTATGGACAAGATCGATTACGTACAAATGCCTTGTACTTACATAGGTTCCTCTTAATGGGATACATCTAACGGAGATGAGCCGGACCCCCGAGCTTAATTTCATTCACCAAATGAATAAGCAAATGTGGCATTATGTCAAAAAATATTGGATGGAAAATCTTTTCAAGCTCGCATGTTATTTCAACAATTTTCGACTGTATTGTTTCAAGATCTCTTTGCCTTATGACCTTACTACATATAGCTCTAAAAAAAAATCTCAACCTAATGAAGGCCAATGAAATATGCTTGGGCAACACTTTTCTAACAGCAACCTGGAGCAAGTAATGCATTATAAAATGAGCGTCATGACTCTTGTACCCTGATATTTTCATCTCCTTCACTTGCACGCGTTCTGAAATATTCGAAGCACACCCTTTTGGTAATTTAGCATTTTTTATGACAGTACAAAAAAACTTTTCTGTTTTGGTTCCATATAGAAACAAGATTTAGCCACACTTATAGTTCCATCACTATTTATTCTTGGTTGTAGCTCCTTTCGTATCCCCGTTTCTTGTAAGTCATAGCGAGATTTTCCATCTATTTCTAATAAATTCCCAAGCAAACTATCACATATATTTTTCTCGATGTGTATCACATCAAGATTGTGCCTCAATTTGTTATGCACCTAATATGGCAATTCAAAAAAATGGATCTCTTTTTCCACGGACCCTTATCACTCCGAGGCCTTTTTTAGTGCTCTTTCCAAAGATATTGTTGAATTCAAGCAGCTCTTCAAACACTTCTTCACCCGACAAGGGAGCAGGTGCAGGTCTATGTTCCTCCTTACCATCAAAAGACTTCTTATCTCTTCAAAATGGATGATCACGAGGCAAAAATCTTCGATGACCCAAGTAACACATCTTGTGACTATGTTTGAGATATTGAGAACATGTGTCATAATTGCAAGTGGGGCATGCTAATCTCCCCTTAGTGCTCCATCCTGAAAGCATTGCTAATGCTGGAAAGTCACTAACTGTCCACAATATGGCAGCACGGATTCGGAAATATTGGTTGGTTCCAGCATCAAATGTGTCTATCCCAGTTTCCCATAGCTCCTTCAATTCTTCAATTAATGGACGTAGGTACACATCTATATCATTTCCGGGATATGATGGACCATGAATGATCATAGAAAACATTATATACTTCGGCTTCATGCAAATCCACAGTGATAAATTATAGTTCATTAACATAACAGGCCACGTGCTATGAGAAATGCTCATGGTCCGAAACGGGTTGAAACCATCACTTGAAAGACCCAATCTAACATTCTGAGGATCTCTAGAGAAGTCTAAATGCAAAGAATCAAAAGCCTTCCAAGCTTCCCCATCAGCAGGATATCTTATATTCCCATCATTGGGTCGCTCATTAGCATGCCATCTCATTGCAGCAGCCGTTTCAGGACACATGAATATCCTCTGAAGCCTAGGCTTTAAAGGAAAGTACCTTAAAACCTTTGTAGGGATTTTAGAGCTTGCTTTAGTCAAAGGACTAGCACTCTTCCATCTTGAAGACCCAAAAATAGAGCAATTATCGACATTCGCATTTTCTTTCCAAAATAACATGCAATCATTAGGGCATGCATGTATATTTTCATAATTAAGACCCAAATCTTTTATCATGTTTCTAGCCTTGTTGAAAGATTCTGGTACCTGCGCAAATGGAAATGCCTCTTTTATCAACTCTAACAAATCAGAGAAAGCCACATTACTCAACCCATGTAATGATTTAAGCAAGTACAATTGAATAGTGAAACTCAGTTTACTAAAATTTTCACACCCCGGATATAACTCTTGTTTTCCTTCCTCTAGCAATTTGAAAAACTTC
>NW_017670443.1:227466-371841 GCF_001879085.1 Nicotiana attenuata
TAGTTCTTAGTGTTTAATCTACCTAATGTTCATGTAATTAAACTAAGAATGGAGGGAGATTACTTACCTTTCAATACTATGTTGAAATCCTCTCTTTGGAAGCACCCAAATCGCCCAAGTGTGAAGTAGTGAGTGAAATAAATGACCTTGAGCTCGAATTAAAAGAGCTCACTGCCTAGCGGTTTCCGCTTCTGCGGTTTGGGGACCGCATCTGCGGTCCCGCTCCTGCGGAAAGGAGGCCGCATCTGTGGCTCTGGGCTTTAAGCGACTGGACCGCTTCTGCGGTCTGAAGGGCGCTTCTGCGGTCTGAAGGGTGCTTCTGCGGAACCGCTTCTGCGGTTTCCGAACCGCTTCTGCGGTTTTGGCCCAATTTGGCTGGACCGCTTCTGCGGTCTAGTTTCCGCTTAAGCGGAACCGCTTCTGCGGTTTCTGGACCGCTTCTGTGGTTTTCCCTGGGCCTGCCCTTGGCCGCTTCTGTGACCTTTTGGCCGCATCTGCTGTCCCACTTCTGCGATCCTAGAACCGCAGATGCGGTTATGACAGAAGCAGCAGTTCAGCCTTTTCTTCCATTTTTAACTTCACTCGAGCCTCGATCGTTTGACGCTCGGGGCTCCCGAGCCCCACGCCAACATACCGACAAGTCTGAAATCACGAGGTGGACCTGCTCGAACCCTCGGATCACTCAAAACAACGCTAAATCTAGGAATCACGTCCTAAAACCAAATGGATCAAACTATTGAACTTCAAGTTCTTAATTCTCTTCTAACGGGTCAAAACGCCCTTAAACTACTCGGATTGACACCGAATTTTACGGGTAAGTCTTAACTGATATTTCGGACTTGTACCAAGTTTCGGAACCAAAATCCGAGCCCGGTACCTAGGAAATCAATGAGTACTTAGTTTCTTTAATTCTTTAAAACTTCAATTTAACAATTTCACATAAAAATTCATTACTCGGGCTAGGGACCTCGGAATTCGATTCCGGACATATGCCCAGGTCCCATATTTTCCCACGGACCCTCCGAAATTGTCAAATCATGAATCCGGGTTCGTTTTCCCAAAAAGTTGACCGAAGTCAAACTTGGTCTTTTAAGAAAATCTTAAAGAAGCAAATGGACATATTTTTGCTCAGAACTCTTCCAATTCTCGAACCAACCGCCCCCGCAAGTCGTAAATTAGTTAAAGCAAGTGCAGGAGGCTTTATTTAGGGGAACGGGGTTTTAAAAGGCAAAACGAACGGTCGGGTCGATACATTCTCCACCTCTTAAACAAACGTTCGTCCTCAAACGGATATAGAAAGTACCTGGACTGCTGAATAAGTGGGGATATCTGCTCCGCATGTCCTCCTCGGACTCCCAGGTTGTCTCCTCGACCGGTTGGCCCCTCCACTGGACTTTTACTGCAGAAATCCTCTTGGACCTCAACTGGCGATCCTGTCTGTCAATAATGGCAACTGGCTCCTCCTCATAGCTCAAAATCTCATCTAACCGAACAGTACTGAAGTCCAACACGTGGGATAGGTCGGCATGATACTTCCGAAGCATCGAAACATGAAAAATTGGGTGAACTCCCGGTAAACTAGGGGGTAAAGCAAGCTCATAGGCAACCTCCCCAACTCGTCTCAACACCTCAAAGGGGGCAATAAACCTTGGGCTCAACTTGCCCTTCTTCCCAAGCCTCATAATGCCCTTCATGGGCGAGACTTTCAAGAGAACCTTCTCGCCAACCATGAATGATACATCCCGCGCCTTCTGATCCACGTAGCTCTTTTGTCTGGACTGAGCTGTGCAAAGCCTCTCCTGAATCAACTTTACCTTATCCAAGGCATCCTGTACCAAATCTGTGCCAAGTAACTTGGCCTCACCAGGCTCAAACCACCCGATAGGAGAACGAGAACATCGACCATATAAAGCCTTGTACGGGGCCATCTCTATGCTGGACTGGTAGCTGTTATTGTACGCAAACTCCGCTAAGGGCAAGAACTGATCCCACTGCCCTCCAAAATCAATCACACATGCTCTAAGTATATCCTCCAAGATCTGCACTGTCCGCTCCGACTGTCTGTCGGTCTGAGGATGGAATGCTGTGGTAAGCTCTACACGAGTCCCCAACTCACTCTGTACGGCTCTCTAAAAATGGGAAGTAAACTGAGGGCCTCTGTCTGATATGATGGACACCGGCACACCATGCAATCGGACTATCTCCCGAATGTAAATCTGAGCATACCACTCCGCTGTATACATAGTCGCCACTGGAATAAAATGGGCCGACTTGGTCAACCTATTCACAATGACCCACACTGAATCAACCTTCCGCAAAGTCCGCGGTAGCCCAACTACGAAGTCCATGGTGATGTGTTCCCACTTCCACTCTGGTATGGGCATCTGCTGAAGGAGGCCACCTGGCCTCTGATGTTCATACTTGACCTGCTGGCAATTCAAACACTTAGTCACATACTTCACTATGTCCTTCTTCATCCCCCGCCACCAGTAATGCTGCCTCAAATCACGATACATCTTCGTAACTCCCGGGTGGATAGAATACTGCAAACTGTGTGCCTCCTCTAGGATCCTCTCCCTCATACTATCAACATTAGGAACACATAGACGACCGTGGAGTCGCAGAACGCCATCCTCGCCAATAGAAACCTCCTTGGCACCTCCCTGAAGTACCGTCTCTCTAAGAACTGCCAAATGTGGATCATAGAACTGTCGGGCCTTAATCTCCCCCAATAACGAGGACTGAGCAACCACACATGCTAGAACTCGGCTGGACTCTGAAATGTCCAACCTCACAAGCCTGTTAGCTAAGGACTGGATGTCCAGAGCTAGGGGTCTCTCCTCTGCTGGAATGAATGCCAACCTACCCATACTCTCCGCCTTTCTTCTCAAAGCATCCGCGACCACATTCGCCTTGCCTAGATGATAAAGAATGGTAATGTCATAATCCTTTAGCAACTCAAGCCACCTGCGTTGTCTCAAATTGAGATCCCTCTGCTTGAACAAATGCTGTAAGCTGCGGTGATCGGTGTAAACCTCACAAGGCACCCCATACAAATAGTGCCTCCATATCTTAAGAGCATGAACAATCGCTGCCAACTCCAGATCGTGCACAGGGTAATTCTTCTCATGAATCTTCAGCTGAGCGAAGCATATGCAATAACTCGCCCCTCCTGCATCAACACACATCCCAAACCAACGCGTGAAGTGTCACAATATACCATATACATCCCTACACCGGAAGGCAACACAAGAACTGGTGCCGTAGTCAAAGCTACCTTGAGCTTCTGAAAGCTCTCCTCGCAATCATCGGACCAAATGACTGGGGCACCCTTCTGGGTCAGTCTAGTCAAGGGTGATGCAATAGATGAAAAACCCTGCACAAATCGCCGGTAATAACCTGCTAATCCCAGGAAACTCCTGATCTCGGTCACCGAAGTGGGACATGGCCAACTCTAAACTGCCTCAATCTTCTTGGGATCTACCTTAATACCCTCTCCGGACACAATATGCCCCAAGAATGCCACTGACTCAAGCCAAAACTCACACTTGGAGTTAGCATACAGCTTCTGCTCTTGCAAGGTCTGAAGCACTACTCTCAAATGCTGCTCGTGCTCCCCCAGGCTACGTGAGTATATCAAGATGTCGTCAATGAAGACGATAACAAAGGAATTGATATAAGGCCTGAACACCCTGTTCATCAGGTCCATAAATGCTGCTGGTGCATTGGTCAAGCCGAAGGACATCACCAGAAACTCATAGTGGCCATAGCTAGTCCTGAATGCAGTCTTCGGAACATCTGAGTCCCGAATCTTCAGCTGATGATACCCTGACCTCGGGTCAATCTTGGAGAACACTCTAGCTCCCTGCAACTAGTCGAACAAATCATCAATACGAGGCAACGGGTACTTGTTCTTGATGGTGACCTTATTCAACTGGCGGTAATCAATGCACATCCGCATGGTCCCATCCTTCTTCTTCACAAATAGCACTGGCGCACCCCAAGGTGATACACTGGGTCTGACAAATCCCTTTGCTAACAACTCCTCCAGCTGCTCCTTTAACTCCTTCAACTCCTTAGGAGCCATACGGTATGGTGGAATAGATATAGGCTGAGTGCCTGGGGCCAAGTCAATATAGAAATCAATATCACGATCCGGAGGCATGCCAGGAAGATCAGAAGGAAAAACATCAGTGAACTTTCGGACTACTGGCACTGAATCAATCGTCGAAGACTCTGCAGTGACGTCTCGAACATAAGCTAGATAGGCTAAACACCCCTTCTCGACCATGTGTCGAGCCTTAAGGAAAGAGATAACCCTGCTAGGCATATCAACTGTGGAACCCTTCCACTCCAACCTCGGCGATCCTGGCATCACTCGTGAAACAGTCTTGGCATGGCAATCAAGGACGGCGTGATATGGAGATAACCAATCCATGCCCAGGATGACCTCAAAGTCAATCAAATCGAGCAACAGAAGGTCAGCTCTAGTCTCGAAACCACAGAAAGTGACCACACAAGACCGGTAGATCCGATCCACAACCACAGAATCACCCACAGGAGTGGACACATGAACAGGAGTGCCCAAAGGCTCCGGAGAAATAACCAGGAAATGAGCAAACAGAGGTGACACATATGAGTAGGTAGACCCTGGATCAAACAATACCGAAGCATCTTTACCACTAACGGAAATAATACCTGTGATGACGACATCTGAAGCCAATGCATCTGGCCTGGCCGGAAGAGCATAGAATCTAGCTGGAGCGCCGGCTGTCTGGCCTCCACCTGACTCGGGAGTAGCTGGCTGACCTCTCTCTGTNGGCTGACCCCTCCCAAAGTGACCTCTGCCCCTGGCTGGGGCGCCTCTAAACTCTCCTGAGAATCTGGCCCTCTTATCCTGCTGCATCTGCTCTCTACCCCTCAAACGGTAACCCTCAATCCTGCGGGCAATCTCAAGTACTAGCTGATATCCAGTGCCTATCTCTACCTCACGAGCCATACCCGACCGGATAGTGGGATGTAACCCCGCAACAAACCTCCGTACTCTCTCTGCCTCTGTGGGGAGTATCATGAGTGCATGGCGAGACAACTCAGAGAACCTCGCCTCATAGTCGGTCACTGACATATGACCCTGCTCCAGATACTCAAACTGATGACGTCAGCTCTTCCCTCTCAGAGGGTGGAATGTACCGATCAAGGAACAACTGAGTGAACTGACCCCAAGTGAGGGGAGGAGCGCCTGCTGGCCTGCTAAGTAAATAAGACCGCCACCATCTACGGGCCTTGCCCTCCAGCTGAAAAGTAGTGAAGTCGACTCAATGTGACTCCAAGATCCTCATGTTGTGCAGTCTATCCCTGCACCTGTCAATGAAATCCTGGGCATCCTCATGACGCTCGCCCCCGAAGACTGGAGGGTGCAACCTGGTCCATCTGTCTAATAACTTCTGCGGATCGCCGTCCATAGCTGGCCTGGGCTGGGGTGCCGCTGCAGCAACTGGCTGAACCCCCTCCGCGGGTAGTGCACCCGGAGTATGATAAACTACGGCTGTATGACCTGGAGCCTGTGCGGTAGGGGTCTGTGCTCCCCCTCCTGCCTGTGAGGTAGCTGGATCTGCTGGAAATAAACCAGCCTGAGTCATAGTGTCCATGAACCGAAGCATACGGCCCATGACCTCCTGAAATCCCGGCGCAGTCATGAAATCCACCGGAGTAGGCACAGCTGCGGGCGCCTCGCCCTGCTCCTTAATAATGGGATCCCTCGCAGGGTCTGCTGGTGGTGCATCTGGAATAGCTCTGGGACGCCCTCGTCCCCTACTACGGGCCGGTGCCCTCCCCCGGCCTCTACCTCGGCCTCTAGAAACGGGGGGAGCAGCTCCTCCCGGGTCCGGAACGTCAGCGGTACGAGTCCTCACCATCTGTGAGAGAATAGAAGAGGAAACTTAGTACACTGACCACTGCACGATGGAGAATGAATAAAGAGTAATCTTTCCTAACACCCTATAGCCCCTCGAAGATGAATACAGACGTCTTCGTACCGATCTACAAGACTCTATTAGGTTTGCCTGTAACTTGTGAGACCTACGTGAACCTAGTGCTCTGATACCATGTTGTCACGACCCATTTTCCATAATAGGTCATGATGGCGCCTAACACCGTTGTCAGGCCAGCCGATGCGGAATGTGATTAAGTTCTCATTTTACTTTAGCCAAAGACAGTTATACTAGAGTTTCAAATTTAAAGATAAGACCAGTAAAGATCATAAAGTGCTAAAATAGCGATACAACCCCAAAATAAATGTCTACTACTGTGTGTGCCAGAACCTAGTGTCANACCCCAAAATAATCGTCTACAAAAGTGTGTGCCAGAACCTAGTGTCACAAGCTACGGGCAACTAGTAGAATATACATCCAAAAGAATATCATACTATCCTACTGTCTGAGTCCAAATAGACAGAAAATAGAAATACAAAGAAAGACTTCTTCGGCTGCGGGTCGACATGGAGGGAAAGCAGCTCGCTGTAGAAGTCCCAAGTCCGCTCACGGATACGCACCGGAATGATAACCAGATCCACCTCCCTCAGATCCTGTACATTTAAGTACAGAAGTGTAGTATGAGTACATAAACAATATGTACCCAGTAAGTATCCCGTCTAATCTTGAAGAAGTAGAGACGAGAGGTAGACTTTATACTTACTAGGGTCAATTAATATGCGAAGAGTTTATAATAAGCATGGATATCACAAGCTATTTACATTTAATAATCATGGAGTAACAGTTCTTTCCCAAACACTAACAAGAATGCTTGTCTATAGTCTAAGCAAATATGTATCTCAGCCCTGGAAGGATTTATAAGCAAAATATATGCAACTAATCACCGTGGAACATACGGCCTGATCCAACATAAAATAAACTGTGCACTGCCGAGGGTCGAACGGCTCGAACCATAGATGCATCTATTACCCCGCTCGCGAATCACCAGTGCGACGCGGTCAAATAGAAAATAAGCTCATTAACAAGCAACATTGACAATTAACATGTATACGAGGAATAGCCATACACAGAAACACCAAGTATTCTCCTTTTAAGGACCAAGCAGGATAAGGGTCATTCTCTAGTCTCATTCTTCTTAATCAAAATAGTCCATATAAATCCAAATTAATCAACACGTACTAGAATTTCACGTAGAGCATGCTTATGGGTCCTAGACTACCCGGACTTAACATAATAGTCACTACGTACGGACTCTCGTCACCTAGTGCGTACGTAGCCCCCGAATTTAATGACAATTAATTCAATTATTATACCTATGAGGACAATTCCCTCTTACAAGGTTAGAAAGGAGACTCACCTCGCTCCAAAGCGCACCTCCAATATCAAAACAAGTCCAAGCCCTCAAGTAGGAGCCAAACGATCGCAAACTAGTTAAAGGAAGTAAGAGCTAGTCAATATAAGTTTACAAGATCGAATTTTAGCTATTTAAGCCATTTCCCAACCCTTTTCACAAGTTTCCTAAATTCCAACCCCGGGCCCACGTGCCCGGATTCCGAGATTTTTTGAAGGAAGTTGTTCTCTACAACTTAAGGATCAATAATATATCATTTCTCGTTCATTACATAGCAATTTACATGCTCAAATCTTAGTTTTATTAAAACCCTAGGTCTAGCTCTAGCCCTTGATTTTTACTTAGTTCTTAGTGTTTAATCTACCTAATGTTCATGTAATTAAACTATGAATGGAGGGAGATTACTTACCTTTCAATACTATGTTGAAATCCTCTCTTTGGAAGCACCCAAATCGCCCAAGTGTTAAGTAGTGAGTGAAATAAATGAGCTTGAGCTCGAATTAAAAGAGCTCACTGCCCAGCGGTTTTCGCTTCTGCGGTTTGGGGACCGCATCTGCTGTCCCGCTCCTGCGGAATGGAGGCTGCATCTGCGGCTCTGGGCTTTAAGCGACTGGACCGCTTCTGCGGTCTGAAGGGCGCTTCTGCGGAACCGCTTTTGCGGTTTCCGAACCGCTTCTGCGGTTTTGGCCCAATTTGGCTGGACAGCTTCTGCGGTCTAGTTTTCGCTTAAGCGGAACTGCTTCTGCGGTTTTCCCTAGGCCTGCCCTTGGCCGCTTCTGCGACCTTTTGGCCGCATCTGCGGTCCCGCTTCTGCGGTCCTAGAACCGCGGATGCGGTTATGACAGAAGCAGCAGTTCAGCCTTTTCTTCCATTTTTAAGTTCTCTCGAGCCTCGATCGTTTGACGCTCGGGGCTCCCGAGCCCCGCCCGAATATACCGACACGTCTGAAATCACGAGGCGGACCTATTCGAACCTCGGATCACTCAAAACAATGCTAAATCTAGGAATCACGTCCTAAAACCAAATGGATCAAACTATTGAACTTCAAGTTCTTAATTCTCTTCTAACGTGTCAAAACGCCCTTAAACAACTCGGATTGACACCAAATTTTACGGGTAAGTCTTAACTGATATTTCGGACCTGTACCTAGTTTCGGAACCAAAATCCGAGAACGGTACCTAGGAAATCAATGAGTACTTAGTTTCTTTAATTCTTTAAAACTTCAATTTAACAATTTCACATAAAAATTCATTACTCGGGCTAGGGACCTCGGAATTCGATTCCGGATATACGCCCACGTCCCATATTTTTCCACGGACCCTTCGAAATTGTCAAATCACGAATCCGAGTCCGTTTCCCAAAAAGTTGACCGAAGTCAAACTTGGTCTTTTAAGAAAATCTTAAAGAAGCAAATGGACATATTTTTGCTCAGAACTCTTCCAATTCCCGAACCAACCACCCCCGCAAGTCGTAAATTAGTTAAAGCAAGTACAGGAGGCTTTATTTAGGGGAACGGGGTTCTAAAAGACAAAACGATCGGTCGGGTCGTTACACCCTCTATGTTTCTAAATGTATCATGAAGTAGTCCATCAATATCGTCACGCATGGTAGAACCTTCATCATCATTGCTTGGATGAGGTGTATTTATCGAGGAAAATCCTTCTCCATGGAAAACCCATTTGGTATAACCATCAAAAAACCCATGAACAACCAAATGATCCTCCACCACATTTTTATAATACCAATAGCGATTCATGCTCTTTTTGCAAGGGCATAATATTTTATTTCCTTGGGCAGCTCGTTCAAATGCCTTATCAAGAAAATCATTCACTCCACGAATATACTCATCTGTCCATCTCCGGAGATTCATCCAACTTTTATCACCATTATCCATAGATATCCTATACGATAAAAGTAAATCAACAAAACTAATCAAATAAACCAAAAGCATACTAATTTGACATTGACCACTGCTTTTAAGGCAAGACCCTCTACACTATAACAAGCACCTGAGCATTTGAAGACAGCAAAGTGTTAATGCTTGATGGAACTAAGGACATAACTACATAATTGCATTCATGCTTTCCATTTCCAAAGAGTTGAGCACATATGCCCGTGAAATTGTTGCACTTTTGTATTAATAGAAGCATAAATCCAACGAAAGACCAAGTCAAACAAAAGACAACATAGTCTCATCACAACCCATCAGAATAATATAATATACACGGTAGGAGAATAATAATTTACTAAAAAAAAGAATATGTAACCAAAGTTCAGATTCTTAGCATGAGTTCTGCTAAAATCACGAGTAACAAGTATTCTCTAAGATTCAAACCCTTGAATTTTGGCAATTCTGAAGAACTTTATATGCGTAAAAGCTATATTGGTTCATCACAAAAAACAAAAGAACAACCAGAATTCGGATTATTTCTACTTGTCAAATTTCTAGTTTATGATTTCTCAAAACTCAAGGTTATTTGAACAAGTTGACATCAGATACAAAATAGTCCAAAACAGACTCTTGAATTAATTTTGAAGCTTAAACTCCCAAGGTTTCTCCCATTTATCTAATCGTGGAACTAAGTACCTGAGAGCTTATAAATACTACCTTTGATGTTCAACTTCTTTCCAAGAACTTTTGTAGTTCTGGGATTTTCACTATAGTAATGTCTATCATATATTGCTACTTATCTAAGGAAGTATAAACTTTCTTTCTTAGTAACCACAAAGTGCCAGATTCTTAATATTGCATGAAATCTTGTAACTCAGCATTCCGGTTAGAGGACGTTAGAGAAAGGTTGTCAGTACATGCTTTGAATGCCTCTGAGAAATGCTAATATGTTAGCTTTTGTCTTAAAGAGTTGCAGAACTTTGTTAGAGATGATGATTCTGGATAACCATATTATTGTGCGTAAAATGTTTGAAACTATAGCTGGGCCACCTGCCATTCTTAGTGGCCTTCTTGGAAGACGATTCATGAATTCAAAGATTATTTTAAAATGACATCTCTTCGCGAATCCCATTAGCACTTCCCTTTTATAAAGATGGAAACATCTATCTGTAAGTACAAGCACTGATCTATTAACGTTCTTATAATTTAAAGTGAGTTTCTTTTTATTGGAACTATTGGTGTGCATGGATGCTTATTTATACATTTTTGGGGTTTAAAGTCTCAATAGAGGAAGCTAGAGATACATTAGTTTATCTTATTGTAAATCTAACATATTGTTAAGACTGTAGCCTTCGAGCAACTTTAGTTAGAGAAGTACTGTGTCTGATGTCACACCTCCTTTTTACACACCCGAGAGGTGATATAAGGGAGTTTTTCCAATTTAAGTGACATTATTTGAAATGGGACTAATTATTCAATTATATTCAGAGTCTCCACTTGGAATATTTTAATTGGTGTCCCAAGTCACCAGTTTATTTTAAATCCCAAATCGAGAAAACTTCGACTTTCCTTTTGAAGTCTGCGAACCTGAAATTCCGAATAAAGAATTCTGTTAACTCGAGGGAAGGTGTTAGGCACCCCCGGATTCCTTGGTTCTAGCACGGTCGCTTAAACTATCATAATTGGCCTATTATCTGATTTTAATACATGTTTTAGCCTATGGTATATTTTAACTTTTTAAGCCGCTTTTAATTATTTTTTAAGGAAGATTTCAACGTCATCTAAAACACGTCTTTGGACTACGCCACATGAAATGCACCCGCAGTCCGCGACACATTTTAATTAATATTGTTGAGATTTGAATTTGGGTCACATGAAATGCACACCCGACTTTAGGAAAGTAATTTTTTAAATAGCGCGCCTAAAGTAACCACGCACTTTCAAATTTACGAGGGCCATGAAATATTCAACGAAATGGCACGCCTCGATCTCTATGGATTAAAATTAACTAAATGAGGGCCATGCATTTTGAGATTTTATTTGACACGGCGCACCTCGATTCCAATTTTAAAAGGGAATTCAAACTAAGCATTTGAAGGCCATAACTATATCTTACTTAATACGGCACGCCCCAAATCTATTTAATGGAATCAAATTAATTAAACACTAATGGAATTTTAAATTTACCTCCCTTTCTTTACGTTCATACTAACCTAAAAGAGAACTTTGCGTTAACAAAAAGAAAAGCAGATCTGATTGTTAAAGGGCTCAGGCCATCTTCAGTGATTGCAAAGGGAATTTTTGAAGCAGGCAGGCCCAAAGCGATGAGGCCTGCAACTCCGATGCAAGTGGACTCATGATCCAAGGCCCAAAGAATAGCCTAAGTCTTTGAGAACTAAGGCCTGAAGAGGAGAAGACTCGACTTCGAGTCTCTAGGCGTGTAAATGGCATAAAAGATCAGGAACAATGACATGAACCTAGTAGGGCTTTTAATAATAAAACAATCATTTGGTAATTATGCTTGAATCAGTCTTCAACGAGTTTCAAAAGACAACTGTAAGATTTCAAATTTACTTAAAACCTTCTGTTCAATACATATTTAATTAATGAAATCCTATGAGATTATCCCAATAAACAAACATGAATCTAAACATCCATCTCAAGATAAACATGCTTAAAAGCACACCATAAGTAAATCAATGCATAGCTTGACTCCTAGACCATTCCTTTTTCTTTTGAACATGACTTTATACTAACTACTACTTAAGAAACAACCAGTTGCCCATTGCATGAACATAGCACTATGTTATAACATCCAAATAAATCGCATAGCAGGAAAGATCTGATACAACATACCCTACTTAACATGATTGAACGTAAAATCTGATTACTGATTCAACTGACAGGTTTTCATCAAGTTTTTGTGACAGTTCAAAATCAGACACAACAATAAGAGTTCAATTGTCACAAACCAACATCTAGCTATAAGGTGTTTGATAGAAAAATGAATTCCTACCAGATACAAAACAAATACATCTCTTAGAAGAGTATTACAAGCCACCAGCAAAATACAGTGCATTAAATAAACTCAGAACCCTGTAATTCAGGAGAAATGAAGCTAAACTATGAATCAGAACATGTTGAGTCCATGCTTAAAACTCCAAATTTCATTTCACACTTCAAGTCAAGCCTCACATGAGGTAGAATTTAGAAAGATGTACCTGGGAATAAGGGGGAAGCAAAAAGAAGTGAGGAATCAGTAGACATCAGTAGCAGAATAGAACCCAGATTCAGCAATAAAACAGTAAAACCAGCTCAAAACAGTCGATGGAACAATGGAAGAAACAACAAATCAAAACCCAACTTCAAACCAAAACTCGAACCATTTCTCAAACCAGAAGTATAACTATGGAATTTTTCAAGAGTTTTAGCTAACAAAGAGAATCAGGAAAACAAAACAAGCAGAATTTGGTAGTTTTCAACAAAGGAATGCAGGGATTTCAATGTTATTCAAGATTTTCCCAAGACTCAGCCGTTTCAGATTTTTCAAGATTTTTTAGTCTCTAAAAATCTGACTTGCTAGTGAAGTAAGAGTGCCTTTATAGGCATATAGGCAAGTTTTTAGAGCAGCAGAAATGAGCTTAGTTTTGCACATTGATCCATTTCAAATTTTCATTTTTGCTCAAGTACCCCTAGTTTAGAAATCAGTTTTTCATGTTAGTCCCAAAGACACCTTCCCAGAAGCTCCTAAATCAGTTACAAATGATTCTCCTACTTAAAAACCCTAGACTACCCCTTAAACCCTCTGTTTTTACCCCTTTTCTTTTACTGCTCTTTCAGAGGTCTTATTAGTAGCACTGGACCTGGGTCGTTTTACAATTAAGCCCAGCACTTCTTGGGCTTTCATACCCACTCTAGGCTTCAGAACCCAAGATCAAACAAACTAACAGAAAAACAAAAACTAAAAAAAAGACCTCTTTTAAGAAAACATTCAGCAAATATAATTAAACTAATTAACAAACTAACAATCGACTAATTAATCCTTTATGTCCTAAAAATAAACCTAATTACTCTGAGATAGAAAAGAAGGAGAAGAAGAAAAGATGAATAATATAAAAAAAATCCAGTAGAGGAAATGAAGAAAGAGGAGAGCTATACCAATGGATATGGATATTTCAACGAGCTAGAAAACGGAGGTGATAGATCCACTTGAGACTCCGATGGGTGCCAAAAAAAATCTCGGCCAAATAGTTGGAATTGTCACATGAATGTCAACCAGATTTTCATCCATGGTCCACGATTCATGCAGCAATTCTTACCATGCGCCAAGACGGAAATAAAGCAGAAGCTTGAAGAAATGGGAGCGTTCAAAGCGATTGGCCCAAAAATCTGACCCCAGCCACGAGACAGGGTGCTCTTGACTTTCAAACGAATCTCCTTTGTCGACAAACTGAGGAATTCGTGCAAATTTGCTATGAATTGAGAGTTTAATCCGAAAAGTTTTGGAAAAGAGAGGAAATTTTGAATTTTTATTTCTTGGATCTACAATTCGGGAAGATTGGGTGGTCTTTTGGAGAAATAGATGGTAGGACATGAAAGAGGGGACGATGAGGACTGTGCAGTTAAAATTTGGAGGGATTTGGAGGTGCTCCGCCGCCGTGAGGCGATTTCCGGGCGGCGGAGCTATGGCGGAGATGGGCGGCGATTTAGAGAAGGAGGGGATCTAGGTTTTTGTTTAAGGTCTCAATTGGATTAATGAAAGTAAAGGGGGGAAACCTAGTCGTTTAAGGAGGGGTGGTAAGTGGAACGACGTAGTTGTAGGGTGCAATTACGTCGTTTTGATGATGAGAGGAAAAAGGTGGGTCAACTAAACGGGTCAGATCCGATGGTGTTGGGCTGAACCAGTTCGGGCTGGGGTTATAGAGAGGGAAATGTTTGGGCTGGGGGAATTAAATAGAAATTGGCCCAATTTCACAAAAGTAAACCCCTTTTCCAATTCTTTCTTTTATTTCAAAATTCCTTTTCTTTTCTTCCTTTTTTAATTAAAAATCCTAAATTATCTAAAAATATGAAATTAAACTAATTAGCTAATTATAAATATTATAAACAATACTTAATTCTAAATTAAAAGAGAAAAATCAATAAGCTAAGAATTAAAAGACAAAAAATGTAAAAATGAGCAATTTTGTAATTTTTGAATTTCTATAAAACAAATAATTACTGGTTAATTCTAAAAATGTAAAAATAAATCCTAAATGCAATGCATGATATTTTTTGTATTTCTTCATGATAAAAATAAAAATTAAACATGCAAATGCAACAATTAATAAAAATCTACAAAAATTCCAAAAAATGGCAAATAATTAAGAAAAAATCTATTTCCTTGGATTTTGTAGGAATATTTCATATAGGGCAAAAATCACGTGCTCACAGCTTTTCCTCTTTGCTCGGAGACACAAAGGGTTTTCGGGCAAAGATAAAATGAGCAATTACGAGGGATTTTTCCCCTTTTAAAACTCCACGAGAAGCATTTTTTCTCTTTTTTTTTCGAAAGAGTCTGACCGAACCTTGCTTCGGAGGTTGCCTACATATCCTTGGCTATAACGGAATCAGGTCAGTGTAGTTCTGGAAGTTTGTGTAGCTGGGACTACCGGGAAGCTGTGATTTCACTGTTGCTGCTGCTACTATTGCTTGCTGAACTCCTTATTACACCAAAAATGGAAAATAAAAGAGCTAAACTAGCTAAAGCCTATCAGCTACGAGTTACAAGATCCCTATCTATAAATCTCTTGAAGCTTGATCTTGAGTCTTAGCTGGTTCTTGTTGTAGACTCTGATCTGAATCTTGATGCTCGCCAGCCGTAGGTGCCGGTTCCTTCTTCAGCTTTAGATCCAGGCGGGACATGTGAAGCCTGTGACTTCAATCATATCTTGAGCAGTCCGCATCTTTCTCTGCCTCAGCACTTTGAGTTCACTTCTTTTTGTTCTTTTCTCTTCTTTTCTTTATTTTGGATTGAAACTCATTCTTTGGTCATCTCGAATCTTGTGATTCGAGGTCAAACCTGCTCAGACACCAAAACAAATAAACGAACGAAATTTTCCTGCCCTAGTTTTCACTAGGAAAATTTCGTGAGTTATTTGTAACTAGGATGTAAATTCTTTTTTTTTAAAGCGATAACATAAGGATTGTGTGTCTTTAAAAGGAAAAAGAGACTAGGGAATGGATGCCCTATGTCTAAAATCTCAACTCAGGGTTTGGAGCCCTAATGTTGGCAAAAAGGCGACTAGGGAATGGAGGCCCTCTGTCTAAAAATCTCAACTCAAGGATTGGAGCCCTAATGTTGGCAAAAGGCGACTAGGGAATAGAGGCCCAATGTCTAAAAATCTCAACTCGAGGATCGGATCCCTAATGTTGGCAAAAGGCGACTAGGGAATGGAGGCCCTATGTATGAAAATCTCAACTCAGGGATTGGAGCCCTAATGTTGGCAAAAGGCGACTAGGGAATGGAGGCCCTATGTCTAAAATCTGAACTCAGGGATTGGAGCCCTAATGTTGGCAAAAAGGCGACTAGGGAATGGAGGCCCTATGTCTAAAAATCTCAATTCAGGGATTGGAGCCCTAATATTGGCAAAAAGGCGACTAGGGAATGGAGGCCCTATGTCTAAAAATCTCAACTCAGGGATTGGAGCCCTAATGTTGGCAAAAGGCGACTAGGGAATGGAGGGGAATGGAGGCCCTATGTATAAAAATCTCAACTTAGGGATTGGAGCCCTAATATTGGCAAAAGGCGACTAGGGAATGGAGGCCCTATGTCTAAAAATCTCAACTCAGGGATTGGAGCCCTAATGTTGGCAAAAAGGCGACTAGGGAATGGAGGCCCTATGTCTAAAATCTCAACTCAGGGATTGGAGCCCAAATGTTGGCAAAAAGGAAACTAGGGAATGGAGGCCCTGTGTCTAAAATCTCAACTTAGAGAATGAAGCCCTAATGTTGGCAAAAAAGGCGACTAGGGAATGGAGGCCCTATATGTAAAATTCTCAACTCAGGGATTGGAGCCCTAATGTTGGTAAAAGGCGACTAGGGAATGGAGGCCCTATGTCTAAAAATTCTCAACTCAGGGATTGGAGCCCTAATATTGGCAAAAAAGGCGACTAGGGAATGGAGGCCCTATGTCTAAAATCTCAACTCAGGGATTGGATCCCCAACGTTGGCAAAAAGGCGACTAGGGAATGGAGGCCCTATGTCTAAAAATCTCAACTCAGGGATTGGAGCCCTAATGTTGGAAAAGCATAAAAGTAGAGATTGGGGTCCTAAACTACCATTTTTTTTTTAAATTTTCTTCTTATCTCTTTTTTTTCTTCATTTCAATTTCCTTTCTCTTTTTTTTTATTTCATGGAATGAGTAAATACGGGAAAAACTTGGAGGGGACTTCCCTTTTTATGGGTTGTTGCTGGAAAGCTATTTTTTAGCACTTGCGCATTTCTTTTTCCTTTTTGGTTGCACCTGCTTCTTACATGGTTGCTTTGGATTCCACCTGTTTTAAATTTTCAAACAAAGAACAATTGTTAGTTTGAAATGGTGGTTGGTTTTGTGGTCTTGATTGTTTTCGATCGCTTGATCTCGGCCCAACTCTTTTGGTGAGGACCTCTGTTGCTGGCTGGCTTTTCTGAAAGCTGCTCTTTCTTCCAAAACCGAGGAACTCAACTTTCCAAAATTTCACATGACGGTTCAATCATATGGGGCTTTGGCCCTTTCAACTTATTCTGCCTCTAGGGGCTTTTGACTTCGGATTTCTTTTCATTTTCCATAACCTTGATTTTAGAGCATCAGCCATCATGGCCAGTCAGGATCGACTTGATGTACCCGCTGAGGCTGGGTACTTTTCTTTGGACTTGGCTTTTATTAAGTAGAACCCTATAAAACTAATCTTGCCACATTTTCTTTGTATTAGTTTCGGAACAGAGTTAGACTGAAAGGGATTCAAGGAAAAGTAAACAAAGGACAAGAAAATGAATTAAGGAGAAGTGTCCCTTTCGAGGAGGAAAGAAGGACTTATCTGAGGTGCATGCGGAATTCAATAGACATGACATGCTTCTTGGACTGGATACCCGATCTGCACAACTATCCAACTTCTCATAAACCCATTGCGACCCGTGTTTCAAAACCGAGAAACCTTTTCGGGACTCTTCCAATACCAATGGTGGTGGGGGGTTTCTTCTTTTCGATCAACGGCACCCTTTGCGAATTTTCGCCAATCGACCTCTCTCATTTCTCTTCTTATCATCGCCTTATAGTGCTCTTTACGAGTTTTCACTAACAAGACTCTCTCATTTTCAATTTCTCTGCTCACCATCGACTTATGGTGCTCGTGGGTTTTCACCAATAAGACTCTCTCATTTTATTTCTCTTATCTTGATTGCACTGGATCCAAACGACTGCATTCTCCAATTTTGAAAACCTTTCGCCGATTGATCGAAAGGACTTGAACAAGGTTTTGGGTAAAAAGAATTTGGATTGGATTACAACTTTGGAACCGTTCGGGCGGGATCATCGTCGAACCATTATAACATCTGCCCCAGTTTCACTTTTGGGGGGAAATTGGATTTTTATTTTGGTGTGACTGAACCCAGAGAGAGGCTGCCTACGTATCTTTTCGGAATCAAGTCGAACGTAGTTCAGGCAGATTTGACATAATAAAAACAACACTAACTATTTTTTAAAATTTTCTTTCCTCTTTTTTTATTCAAAATTTTGGCGGAGTTTCGGTATTTTTTGGACATCGGTTATTTTTCAAAACAGGTAAATATCTCTCTAGCCCTCAAATTGATTTTTCTTTTTCCCAACTTTCTCTTTTATTCATAAGCCGGTCAACATGCAGTCTGAAGCAAATAAATGCACAAGTAGAAAGTAGAATGCATCAGGATGGTCTTTTCGTTTCGGGTACACCTGTCCTAGACAGACCCAACCCCTGTGTTGAGTCTCCAATGTCAAATGCACGTGATGCAAACAAGCGTTCCTACTAGGGATCTGGCATGAGGCTTTGTTATACTAGGTTTAAAACCTGGGTGTATTGTTCTAGACCTGGCTTACCCGAGCGGACAGCTCGAGCCGAGGAGGGGCAGCGTACCGAGAATACAGAAGCTTCACCGGCTTTGCAACTTGTCCGAACCTCGCTCTAAAATTGGGATAAGACTCTAACAGAAGAGAAGTTACACGAAGTGCACCCTTCCCAAATGATTTAGAAGACTCAGAGAGAGGAGGGTTTCCTAGCAATTTATATAAAATCCAAACAATATCAAAGCGGTAAAAGCGGTAATTAGCACATTAGGCTCAACATGTAAAAATTAGATAAAACAAGCCAACTATAACAGTTATTCTAAGCTCAAATTCTTAAACTCCGGACCGAAGTTCTGCGTTTGGATCCCCAGCAGAGTCGCCAGAGCTGTCACACCTCCTTTTTACACACCCGAGAGGTGATATAAGGGAGTTTTTCCAATTTAAGTGACATTATTCGAAATGGGATTATTTATTCAATTTTATTGAGAGTCGCCACTTGGAATATTTTAATTGGTGTCCCAAGTCACCGGTCTATTTTAAATCCCAAATCGAGGAAACTTCGACTTTCCTTTTGAAGTCTGCGAACCAGAAATTATGAATAAGGAATTTTGTTAACCCGAGGGAAGGTGTTAGGCACCCCCGGATTCCGTGGTTCTAGCAAGGTCGCTTAAACTATCATAATTGGCCTATTATCTGATTTTAATACATGTTTTAGCCTATGGTATATTTTAACTTTTTAAGCCGCTTTTAATTATTTTTTAAGGAAGATTTCAACGTCATCTAAAACACGTCTTTGGACCACGCCACATGAAATGCACCCGCAGTCCGCGACACATTTTATTTAACATTGTTGAGATTTTGATTTGGGGCACATGAAATGCACACTCGAGTTTAGAAAATTAAATTTTTAAATAGCGTGCCTAAAGCAACTACGCACTTTCAAATTTGTGAGGGCCATGAAATATTCAACGAAATGGCACGCCTTGATTTCTAAGGATTAAAATTAATTAAATGAGGGCCATGCGTTTTGAGATTTTATTTGGCACGGCGCACCTCAAATCCAATTTTAAAAGGGAATTCAAACTAAGCTTTTGAAGGCCATAACTATATCTTATTTAATACGGCACGCCCCAAATCTATTTAATGGAATCTAATTAATTAAACACTAATGGAATTTGGAATTTACCTCTCTTTCTTTACGTTCATACTAACCTAAAAGAGAACATTGTGTTAAAAAAAAAGCAGATCTGATTGTTAAAGGGCTCAGGCCATCTTCAGTGATTGTAAAGGGAATTTTTGAAGCAGGCAGGCCCAAAGCGATGAGGCATGCAACTCCATTGCAAGTGGCCTCATGATCCAAGGCCCAAAGAATAGCCTAAGTCTTTGAGAACTAAGGCCTGAAGAGGAGAAGACTCGACTTCGAGTCTCTAAGCGTGTAAATGTCATACAAGATCAGGAACAATGACATGAACCTAGTAGGGCTTTTAATAACAAAACAATCATTTGGAAATCATGCTTGAATCAGTCTTCAACGAGTTTCAAAAGACAACTGTAAGATTTCAAATTTACTTAAAACCTTCTGGTCAATACATATAATTGATAAACGAAATCCTATGAGATTATCCCAATAAACAAACATAAAACTAAACATCCATCTCAAGCTAAACATGCTTAAAAGCACACCATAAGTAAATCAATACATAGCTTGACTCCTAGACCATTCCCTTTTCTTTTGAACATGACTTTATACTAACTACTACTTAAGAAACAACCAGTTGCCATTGCATGAACATAGCACTATGTTATAACATCCAAATGAATCGCATAGCAGGAAAGATCTGATACAACATACCCTACTTAACATGATTGAACGTAAAATCTGATTACTGATTCAACTAACAGGTTTTCATCAAGTTTTTGTGACAGTTCAAAATCAGACACAACAATAAGAGTTAAATTGTCACAAACCAACATCTAGCTATAAGGTGTTTGGTAGAAAAATGAATTCCTACCAGATACAAAACAAATACATCTCTTAGAAGAGTATTACGAGCCACCAGCAAAATACAGTGCATTAAATAAACTCAGAACCCTGTAATTCAGGAGAAATGAAGCTAAACTATGAATCAAAACATGTTGAGTCCATGCTTAAAACTCCAGATTTCATTTCACACTTCAAGTCAAGCATCACATGAGGTAGAATTTAGAAACATGTACCTGGGAATAAGGGGGAAGCAAAAAGAAGTGAGGAATCAGTAGACAGCAGTAGCAGAATAGAACCCAGATTCAGCAATAAAACAGTAAAACCAGCTCAAAACAGTCGATGGAACAATGGAAGAAACAACAAATCAAAACCCAACTTCAAACCAAAACTCGAACCATTTCTCAAACCAGAAGTATAACTATGGAATTTTTCAAGAGTTTTAGCTAACAAAGAGAATCAGGAATCCAAAACAAGCAGAATTTTGGTAGTTTTCAACAAAGGAATGCAGGGATTTCAATGTTTTTCAGGGTTTTTCCAAGACTCAGGCCTTTCATATTTTTCAAGATTTTTTAGTCTCTAAAAGTCTGACTTGCTAGTGAAGTAAGAGTGCCTTTATAGGCAAGCTTTTAGGGCAGCAGAAATGAGCTTAGTTTTGCACATTGATCCTTTTCAAATTTTTATTTTTGCTCAAGTACCCCTAGTTTAGAAATCAGCTTTTCATGTAAGTCCCAAAGACACCTTCCCAGAAGCTTCCTAAATCAGTTGCAAATGATTCTCCTACTTAAAAACCCTAGACTACCCCTTAAACCCTCTGTTTTTACCCCTTTTCTTTTAATGCTCTTTCAGAGGTCTTATTAGTAGCACTGGACCTGGGTCGTTTTACAATTAAGCCCATCACTTCTTGGGCTTTCATACCCACTCTGGGCTTCAAAACCCAAGATCAAACAAACTAACAGAAAAACAAAAACTAAAAAAAAAAAGACCTCTTTTAAGAAAACATTCAGCAAATATAATTAAACTAATTAACAAACTAACAATCGACTGATAAATCCTTTATGTCCTAAAAATAAACCTAATTACTCTGAGACAGAAAAGAAGGAGAAGAAGAAAAGATGAATAATATAAAAAAAAATCCAGTAGAGGAAATAAAGAAAGAGGAGAGATATACCAATGGATATGGATATTCCAACGAGCTAGAAAAGGGAGGTGATAGATCCACTTGAGACTCTGATGGGTGCCAAAAAAAACTCGGCCAAATGGTTGGAATTGTCACATGAATGTTAACCGGATTTTCATACATGGTCCACGATTCATGCAACAATTCTTACCATGCGCCAAGACGGAAATAAAGCAGAAGCTTGAAGAAATGGGAGCGTTCAAAGCGATTGGCCCAAAAATCTGACCCCAGCCACGAGACAGGGTGCTCTTGATTTTCAAACGAATCTCCTTTGTCGACAAACTGAGGAATTCGTGCAAATTTGCTATGAATTGAGAGTTTAATCCGAAAAGTTTGGGAAAAGAGAGGAAAGTTTGAATTTTTATTTCTTGGATCTATAATTTGGGAAGATTGGGTGGTCTTTTGGAGAAATCGATGGTAGGATATGAAAGAGGGGACGATGAGGACTGTCCAGTTAAAGTTTGGAGGGATTTGGAGGTGCTCCGCCGCTGTGAGGCGATTTCCGGGCGGCGGAGCTGTCACGACCCAAAATCCACTAAGGGTCGTAATGGCGCCGGACACTGCTGTCAGGCAAGCCAACCAAATTACTTAATCAAATTCTCGTTTTAACACTTTTGAAATCTAGGATTTTCCTTCAAATTTAGCAATTTAAAAGACAGTTGTCTCAAAACAAATTTAAATGATAAGCAGTTACTACCAAATACTTCAAAACCATCCCAGAACCCGGTGTCACAAGTGCATGAGCAATTTCTAAGAAAAATTAGATAAAGTACAACCACTGTCCGGATCACAATATTGGACAGAAAATAAATACGAATAATTGAAAGAGACTCTGCTGACTGCGGGTCGCTTCGAGAAGTGCATCTCACCTAAGTCTCCGCCTCCACCATGCTGCTACGCCCGGTAGGTTACTAGAGTTACATATACCTGTGCAACAAAAATACACAGAAGTGTAGTATGAGTACGAAAACAACGTGTACTCAATGAGTATCCCGTCTAATCTCGAATAAGTAGAGACGAGATGGTCAACTTCGACAATTACTAGTTGTCCAATAATAATATGGTGAAGGTGGGAGGAAAACATGGATTTATCTAGCAATTATAACTCATAGAGCAAGAAAACAGGTAACCCCTTCCCAAATAATAAGGAAATTCCAAGATTTACTTTTCAATATCTTTATCAATTTATATCAGGTCATGAAAAGGCAATATCAACATTTAATATTTCAGGCAAGCAATGTAAGCATGCGCATATCATGCCGAGGTCGACGGCCCGCTCCAACAGAAATGTAAACTGTGCACTTGCCGAGAGTCGACGGCGCGCCTATAGATGCATCTATTTAATCTGCCGAGGCGTTCGGCCCGTTTCATAAATAAACACACAGATAGTCAATCAAGAAGTCCATACGGAGTAATTATCCAATGAAAACAAATCCTCTTTTAACCATTTAAGGAAAATGAAGTTTTATCTGTTTAGAAATTTGTTTACTAATTCGATGTGATTTAAGCAATTCAAGCCATCAATAGGTTCGTAAATAATCCAAGTATAGCATGCTTTTGGGTCTTAACTACCCGGACAATAGCATAATAGTAGCTACGCACGGACTCTCGTCACCTCATGCGTACGTAGCCCCCACAAATAGTAGCACATAATCAATTATTTCACCTATGGGGACAATTCCCTCTTACAAGGTTAGAAAGGAGACTCACCTCGCTACGAAGATCCATAACCGGCATTCCACGCCCTTCCGAAGACTCGAATCGATGCACAACGCTCCAAAACTAGCCAATAATTATGTAAATCCATTAATATATGCTAAGGTACTCATTATAATCCAATTTATAATAATTCCTAACCCCGATCGAAAAGTTGACGAAAACGCCCTCGGGCCCACGTGCTCGGAATCCGAAATTTTTCGAAGATAAAGTTTACCCATAGACTCACGAACTCAAATATATAATCTTCTCTAAATTCCATACTCAAAATCGTGGTCAAAATCCAAGAATAATAATTTTCTAGGTTTTTCCTCAAACCCCAAGTTTTCTACAATTTTCCATATCTAAATCCATATATAAACCTTGTATATACTCAAAACTAGAAGAAATCACTTACCTTATGCTTGGTGATAAAAATGGCACTCCAAAGCTGGTCCCAATCGGCTCCAATGGAAGAAAAATGGGGTTGAAATGAACCCAACCCCGGATCTTAAAAGACCTCACTGCCTCAGCAATTTACGCACCTGCGGTCCCTTGACCGCTTCTGCGGTTCCGCAGGTGCGGTTGAAATACCGCTTCTGCGGTCCTCCCTAGGCCGCTCTTTTTCCGCTTCTGCGTTCCTCCTTCCGCAGGTGCGGTCCCGCTTTTGCGGAACCTTGACCGCATCTGCGGTCCACGAGCCCCTGACCAAAATCCGCTTCTGCGCTCCTCCTTCCGCAGGTGCGGTCCCGCTTCTGCGGAAATATGACCGCATCTGCGGTCCCAGCTCCCTTCACCTCCAACTGCTTCTGCGGTTCCTTTTCTCGCTTCTGCGGTTAACCCACCGCAGAAGCGGTTATACCAGCAACCAGACCATTCAGCTATCTCAAAATTCCAAGTTTCGATCCGTTAGCCACCCGAAATCCACCCGAGGCCCCCCTGGACCCCAACCAATCATACCAACCAGTCCCGTAACACATTACGGACTTGCTCGAGGCCTCAAATCATATCAAACAACGCTAAAATCATGAATCAACCCCCAATCTAAGCTTTATGAACTTTAGAACTTCCAACTTCTACTTTCGATGCTTAAACCTATCAAATCACATCCGATTGACCTCAAATTTTGCACACAAGTCATATTCGACATTACAGACCTACTCCAACTTTCGAAATCCGATTCCGACCCCGATATCAAAAAGTTCACTTCCGGTCAAACTTCTCAAAAACCTTCAAGTTTCTATCTTTAGCCAAATGGCTCCAAAATGACCTACGAACCTCCGAATTCACTTCCGATCACGCTCCCAACTCCAGAATCACCATACCGAGCTATTCAAAGACTCGGAATCCCAAACGGGCATCGATAACACTGAAATGCACTATAAGTCAAACTTATGAAATTTCTTTCAAAATGCTACTTCCCACGATAGGCGCCAAAACGCTCCCGGGTCATCCAAAACCCGATCCGGGCATACGCCCAAGTCCGAAATCATCATACGAACCTGTTGGAACCTTTAGATCCTGATTCCGAGGTCGTTTACTCAAAATTTCAATCGTAGTTCATTCTTTCAACTTTAAGCTTCCGAAATAAGAATTCTCTTTCCAAATCAACTCTGGACTTCCCGAAATTCAATTCCGACCACGCGTACAAGTCATAATACCTGAAATGAAGCTGCTCATTGCCTCGGACTGCTGAACGGAGAGCTAGAACTCAAAACGACCAGTCGGGTCGTTACATTCTCTCCCGCTTAAACATACGTTCATCCTCGAACGTGCTGAGAACTACACTGAAGTAGTGTGAAATCACTGGTTAACTTCTCATGCACCTTCCCGTGCTACCACAACTCAATTGAGCACATCAGCTCGATCAAGTCTGGAAATATTCCATTTTATTCAAGCAAATAAGCCTTAGAGCTCAATTCCAACATCCGAAGTTCTATGCCCGACCTGTTTTCAACATAAGATCACCATATCAATCACTACACGCTGTACCCAAACATGGCTGCATAACTTTATTGAATTCACACCTAGCATCACTTTACTCATCGGACCACAATAACACTTTCTGATCAACTTAGTCGAAATTCCACGAATCTGATGCTCCCATTGCACCCCATGATATACACAGGTCTTACTCTAACTCTTATAATGCCGCCACAACGGAAGAGATGTGCAGAAATTCATAATCAACTGCCGAGTCAACCAATCATTGAGTCTATACTTCTGACAAGAAACATTACCACATTGTGAACCAAATAATGATCTTTGCTTAATATATACCATATAGTCAGATTGCACTGATCCTGAATCCAATGATCTCGTCTCACCCAGTACGAACTGTTCAGGAAATAAGCCACCCCGACATGACCAAAATTCCCATATGATGCTACAATGTGTCAATAGGCTACCAATTCGAACGTGATACAAAAAGAAAGACGAACTCTGGAAGGAATTACCTAACTCACGCACTAATACGGACTTTCCTTAGAAAATAGGTGTCACGCCCCGAACCTGGGGAGGCATGGCTGGCACCCGGTGCCGAGCTGGCCCGAGCGAACCACTCTGTAACTCATTCGTTTCTTTTGTAACTATCATGGGCCAACATGGCCACAACTCATAACGTATAACTACAAGTGGGCAACACTGTATCACTGAACCATATTTCTTAAAACATGAATACACATGTGCCGTCAAGGCCTCTGACATAATGTACAAACTGAACCTTTATCTACAAAGCCTCTAAGAATATTTGACATCAAATGGGACAGGTTACCGGCCTACCCATAAGTTTGTAGCAAAATTCTGACACGATGCCTCATAGATTCGGCTGCACTCCGAATGAGGTGGAGTCTTACCGATCCTTCGCTGAATGCCAATCTCGTCTACTATGAAGGCTCATCAACTGATTATCTATACCTGCAGGCATGAATGCAGCGTCCCCAACAAAAGGACGTCAGTACGAATTATGTACTGAGTATGTAAGGCGAAACTGAAGCATAACAATGAGTCAACATTAATTAAAGACATATAAGAATCAACCTGAATATCTTAAGTTCCACCGTATATGCATACTTATTATACTCATATATATATATATATATATATATATATATATATATATATATATATATATATATATATATATATATATAATGCTTTTTCTTTAAGACTATTATTCATATCGTATGATGCATGACTGCCCAACTGATCAGTGGTAACTGCCCGACCGGCTGTCGCACGGTGGTAAATATATGAATGCCCAACCGGTGGTAAATAATGATACATAACTGCCCAACCGGTGGTAACTGCCCGACCGGCCGTAGCCCGGTGGTAAATAAATATGCATGACTGCCCAACCAGCCGTAGCTTGGTGGTAAATGCATATGCATGAAGATACATGTATTACTATATTATAAATATTAACATCTTTATCAAAATACCTCAATAGGGAACCAGATACATACTTAGACATGTTTGAATACCACTTTACGGGAATGAATAACGTGGACATCCTTAACTGCTAAGAGTAGAAATACTTATGAAATAGCATTACGTTTAGGTTTCGTTACTTGAATCATGCCAAAAGAAAGAAGGGATAGCCTTAACATACCTAGACCCCCTACGCAATTGAGACCTGAGCCGCATGAACCAGTGAGATAGAAGGTGGTGTTGTCGACTAGGGAATTATCAGAAGGTAACGTTGATAATGTTCTATCTCAAAAAAAAAAAAAACAGCTTACTGCTCTACCTGATGCTATCTGTTGCTGTACTAGATTTTGATGGAGAAAAATTGCAGAAGATGCCAATCTAAAGTTAACAGTAACAACTCCAGTTACGGAAGTCCTTGAATCTTGGGATACACTTGTGTAAGCTGTACTCTCTTCTTTCTTTCTTTTTTACACAAGTTGAAGCACGAATTACTACTATCTGACCATTTTGAAAGGCTAACCACATCATGGTTTTGCTATTCATGTAATTTACAGCTTTTGACACATTTCAGCACATAAGCATCAAAAGAAACACCAAGTAGAAGCATGAACACGTGTTTGCTATTATGAGGAAATGTTGGAAATGTTGTTTTGTGGAATATAGGAGATTGAATCAAAAAAAAAAAAAAGCTAGTTTCAATTAGGCATCCATTTCCATGACACTTTCAATCAGACTTGAAGTGTGAAGTCCAAATCAAAGAGTCTGTTCAATAATTCACATCCAACATTTAACTGAATCTCTAACTTGAACATCTCCAAAATGAATGTATTATATGATCACACATTTGATGTGCTTAACAACAAAACAGAAGATCACTTGATACGTCAAATGGCACTTAAGATGTATGCCACGTTTCTATAAAAAAATGCAAGAGTCACTTAGTTTAGGTTATAAGGCTGCCACGTGAAAGGTTGTTAATCCTATCCAATAAGTAATTAATTAAGTAATATCCTGCTATCCGGTAATTAACCAATTACCCGCATAATTAAAAATTGTCTCAAATTACTTAAAATTATACTTATTTTTGATACACTTTATACATCATACTATTATGGTCATATGGTACCATATAAAATTAATACATACACTATTATTTTATTTAAAAAAATCCATGTAAAAATACATATATTTTCTCAAGTACTAATCTTTCTAATCTCATATAAAGAGTACAAATTTTCGTATGCTTAATTCTTAAAATACTAAAAAGATAACCTTCTTTTTGTACTATAAATTCTCAAAATGGAAAAAGGATAACTTTTCTTATGATAAAATACTGTCTACTCTTATGATAAATAAAACCTCATTTATAAACTCCCGCATGTCATGTATTTAATTTAAAACTTATCACAACCACATAAAATCGTATCTATCAATTTTTACCGAAAATGGTTTACTTCAAAGAAAATACATATCAAGCCAATATATAGTAGTTCGGAAATTCTTCATGTTGGGATATACTATTAACCATGCAGTTTAGACATAGTATTATATTTTATTCTTTATGAAACAATTGTTTATTTAATTTATTCAATTCAGTAAAGCACTGTTTTAAATAGATCATTTGTAACATGTGTGTCCTTTTGGTTATGTAGTAGACAATTTAGTGTATGGAGTCTTAGCTCATGCACAGAAGATTAAATTGTTGGTTCTCATAATTAATAAACTATGTTCACAATCGAAGATATTATCGGACAAAATATCTTGATGATTGTAGCACAAGATTATTATATNCGGCAGGCGCAGTAAACTTCAGGGACCAAAGTGTCAATTACGGGACTTTTAGACCTAAACCCTATTTAAATCATTAGACTTCGCCCAAGAGAGGCATGTATTGATTTTTTAGGTTTCTTAGCAAGGAAAAACATTGTGAGAAAATACTCTAAACATCTTTCTTCTTTTCTTTTGATTTTATGATGAATTCAAGCTTAGTTTATTTTCTCATAGCCATGAGTAGCTAAATTCCTTGTCTAAGGTTTTGATGGAACCTATTGGGTGATGAACTTCTTGTTTATGTGAATACAAATTGCTAGTTTAATCTCTATTTGTTCAACTTCGTGTTCGTTGTAGTTAATTGACAGGATCCTCAATTAGCTGTGCCTATTTAGTGTGCATAACTTGGAAAAGAGTGCATATTTAGGGTATTGTTGAACAACACCACTCCTAGATTATTAGAGGAATCTATAATTGCGGGTTTAAAGGCGGGATTAGGGATAACGAAGCCTTGGGTGTAATCTAAAGTGAATCGTGCTAAATAAAGTAAGCTAGTGTATCTCGGGAGAGTGCAATAGTAAATTACTGTGATTACTCGGGAGAGATTTGCGGTAAGATTAGCGTTCATGATTGATAGAGATGTGTGGATAAATTTGTATGAGCATAAACAGAAGGGATTCCATCAATAGGGGAAATCATTGCCTTAGCTTTTCCTCATAATTGTTTACAACCTCATTAGTTTAGTTTACAGCTATTTAGTTACTTGCAAGCTAGTCGTTAAGGAACACTCAACTGAGATTTGAATATTTGGGAAGTTGGTTCTGAAGAATTAGTGGGTCTGAAGATAGTAGTTGATAGGTTAACTCTCTGTGGATTCGACCCTGGGCGTAATACTCGGGTTATATTTGCAACGTCTGCTTAGTCCTTTTTATAAGGCATAGTTGGGCGTGATCAACAATCGAAGATATTATCGGACAAAATATCTTGATGATTGTAGCACAAGATTATTGTATAATTTATCTTGATTATGGGAGTAGGTTTACTCCAACTTCTTGTGCTAGTATACTCAGTGTATATTGAACGGACCAAGTAGAGAAAAAGTGTTTTTGTACTGAATACATATAAAACATTTTCTCTAATTCATTAAATGAACTTATACTCCTAATCTTGATATAATTGTTATGATCAATGTAATTTGTTTATTGTTTTGATTTATCAAAAGGTACGACTCTAGTTAGAGTTAGCATATGCCTAATAAATTGGACAATAACAAATAACATTTGTGAATAATAATTAGTTGATAGAATCCATGACTTGGTTTTGGGTTTGATGATACCCCTTTATGTAAGCTTATAAGTTTTCATGTGAAAACCCGGCCGGTGGATTTTGTATCCGTCACATGAGATGGTTTAAGCGGAATTATAAAGGATTTAATTAGTTAATTGAATTAAATTTTCAGTGATTTAATTTAATTGACTGGTATTTGAAATCTTAACATGGGGAGTTAAAATAAGTGTTGATGAATTTTCGAAATTCATATTGAGGAGTTCAGTTGCAGTTTTTTAGTGGAATAAATTGCAATTAATTATAGTAAGAATTAATTCATGCTAATTTAGAATTAATGCTATAATTAGTAGCCTCTTATTATTTCTGTGGTCCCTGCTATACCTAGTAAAACCTGGACAGACTTGGGTAAAAAGTAGCTTGGGAGAAAAGTTACCTTTTTGAATTAGAGTAGGATTCTACTTGTAGAATCCTACACGATTTTGGGCTCCTTTTAGGGCTTAATTTCGAGTCTATAAAAGGGAGACAGGTTTCACCTAATTACGCACCCTAGAGTTGTATTGTTCTTGCCCACCCAAAAGCAAAATTGTCCAAGGCTTTACTAGGCAAATAGCAGAAGGCTGCAGCCCTGGATTCTTGCTGCTTGGAAGATTTGTGCAACTACTTCAGGAGGTTAGTGTTCCTAATCTCGTTATTATTGCGTTGTCTAGCTTACATGTAATTGATGCCTGGCTAGATTGCTTACTTCCGCTGCGTATGTTCCAACACTTCAAACTTACAGGGTCTTATATCCATATCTTCATGTATATCCTTAGTCCCTTCCCACTCATATGTTATTACTTAGACGAATCCTAACTTTAAAGTACGGAATGTAACAATAGGAAGCAAGGCATACAAAAATAGCATATAGAAAACTATACTCAACATCACACCGTTGCGGCGCGCAACCCGATCCAGATAACATACCCATGGCGGCGTGCCACCCGATCCACACATAGATCTCACATAAGGAGATGCACATCGAGCTGAATTTGCTCATTACAACAAAATACCGAATATTGGTCATAAGCATGCTAAGTGCATAATAACATCCTTGAGTGAACATATAGCGCTATAAGTTACAAAGCTCAAGCACAACTGAGGTGCGATATACAATCTGAATCTCAAGAGCCATTTTGCTCATATAACATCATTTCTACGCGGATCCCCATCACATAAGAAATTCACCGAGCCGTCTCACAACTCGCACGGTGCAATACATCATTACATAAAATAGCTAACGACCACATAACACCCCGACTATTCCTCGGAGCGCTTTGCTGAAATGAACACAACTGGCCTGACATAGAGCCCATATTCTCATTTAAATCTAACCACCGACCTCAAGTCGATCCTGATCGTATCAACTAAGCCAATAACCCTTCAAAGGTCCATACTAACTTCCCTCTTCTCATAACACACAAGAACAACCGTCATAACCGGAGTACTCATCCACAGTCCACAACTCAGTAACTGAGTGCCCTCCAGGCATATATTCTCAGTTTATCGACATCATCACAAATCTTCATACTTGGCTTAACTTCTTCAATCAATCAAGTGACTACATGCCACACTTATACGATCTTCCTGTGGGACACACTCCCACAACCTACCATAACAAACATTTGGGTCTTACCTCCAAACCACCGGCCGCACTAACGCTGAAAAGCGATCAAGAATCATTAACCAGGATGCAAAGCCTTTTTCACAAAACACCGATCTCAGGTGACGCTGAAGAAAATACCAACTTACCTTAAACATCGAAACTCCTTCCTGCTCATCTGAGCTCGTGACATCCTTGTCCACACCGAACTGTTACCTTGATCTTTACTTCAAATTCTATACCACTCACTGCACCTCATGCCAATATACGATAGAACACACTTTTCATCATAGCTTCGGAACCACCTTCGGGCTAACACTTCATCATATAAAAGCTTTTCACTTAACTCACTTCAGGAGAACCATGGCAACACGCAAGTAAATTCTCATAACCGTAGAACATGAAAATCTCTATGTAGTGGTCTAAGCCCCCATAGCCCTTCCGGTATCCGCTTCCACATAACCAGCCATGACAGTAGAATGCATCTGAATAACATCAATTACGGCGGCCAACAAGCCTCACACGTACCGCCACAAATCACATGCATAACTTGCTCACGCTGAAGGGACTGATCTCTACCACCAATACGCCAACTCAACTGTGGTTAACCAATATATCTTCCTTCGATTTACCCTGATTGCCTTAGTAACAACAATAATTCCTTTCAACACATAACACACTTTATCCGCACTCACCCCAAGTGACCTTGAACCGCAAGACCATACTGTCTCAAATCACATGAACCATTTCATACCTTCCTTGTGCGCTCATTCGCACCCTCAACTGATATGCCCATTCTGCTAATCCTTCTACGAATCCGAAGTCCTTTCTCATTTTCCTCTCAAGTGCTACACTGCAAGTCAAAACATCATAGAGCATTTTGGGCCTCCACTCATAAGCTGCTGCAAAAGCTTGGTTCTCAACTGTACCTATAGGCTCGAAATCATTAGGCATCACACTTTATCTATTGAATTCACTAGGACCGTTGTTGAGAGCCACCCGCTCTGGCTTGGCCCCGAATATAATCAATTCCATGAATCTTCTAGCACATGAATACCCCATTGGTGATGCACCTAGCAGAATCCCTTCACTTGGAACCCGCATCTTTACAAACACAATCCTGAATCCTTCCCCAAGTCTGAACATGGGCCAATAAGGCCAACGATAGCCCACCTTTAATAATTCCTTTGTTCAAATTACCACTTATGGTCTTTTCCCGTAGCTGAAATAGCCCATCAATATGCTAATAACCAGAAACCTCGCAAGTAGTTAACTATGCAACCCCATCATAGGCGGTGGGACTCTCCCACTTAGCTCGAAGCCACTATTACACAACTCTGGAATTTACCAGGATTCTTAAATCTCCTATTGACATAACCTTGCGTAATCAACCGCCAAAATTCTCGATATCTTACTAAAGAAACCATTAACAACATTCGCACGACCAATTCCTTCGCTGTATAACCAATAGAATTCTTTGCAGAAGGCTTCGCCAACCACGCGACCGCTAACCTGCTCACAAGGAATAACCCACCTGTGGAACTCGCTCCCCGGCATCTTCCAATGCTCCTGCACGGGGTACAATCACTACGTCATCAATAACCCATCCTGAGTCCGAGCTCACTCTCTAGTTACACAAGTCCATTTATCCCTCGTGGACATCATTTAAGTGTGCGGCAACATCCTTCCAATTCAAAGTTATGTTGTATCCTTCTTCTTTTCCGGCAGCTGCTTCCCGTTATATCAAATCTCCTGCCGCATAATAGCCCATACTTCAAATTGAATCTGTAGACCCCAATCACCAATCACTAATATTATCAAATCACTCCAAACTCTCCTTAAAGTACGTGGTCATCCCACTACAAGCCCATATGCAACTCCGCCACTCTCCCACTTTGGCGGAACTCATTCCCTTAATCGACTACTCGACCCTTGGCCTCTTATATTCGGCCTTCTAGAAATTTTAGCCACAGCCTGACACCTCCCACATGTCTTTGCTCGTCCTTTGCTGCTCAGCTGCTGTCTTAGATGAAATCTATCTTCGTAGCACTTGAATCCAAAAATCGCTACTAACTTTAAATTTTTCTGGAGATCATCTCTCTCGAGCTGCCAATATTAGAAATGCCGATTCAACCCTGAACCACCTTGCCTCGCGATATCTACAGTCGTTTTTCAATACTAACCCGCAATATCCAGCCCCAAAGGCAAATTGTAGAAGATCATAACACCGGCGAGCTTAGTACATTCATCAAGGACAATGACACCTCATCACAGATGAGAATTCCTCAACGCTTACAAATACCAAGCCTCGTTACTCCATCATCGCAAATCTGCACATTCTTAGTCCGATTGCCTTTTCCCCGCCGGAAGTAAAATACTGAATCTCTGAATCACGCACTGAGTGAACTTCCTTTCAAGTCATTCACTTCCCCGACACTGAGCAAACATCCTACCATCATATCACTACTGCGGAACAATCGTTCATAAGCATCATGGTAACTTGTGTCTAGCCCCAGAGCCCTCAGAAGTACCGCTACTGGGCTGAAACGATAAAATATCCTTCTAAAAAGCGACGATAATAATCCGATCAGCTATACCAGGAAACATCCCGTATCACATATGTAGTACCATTATGGTTCTTCAATTCTCTACTTATAACAAGCGGTTCGCGTCGCGTAAGATTGAGTAGGAAGGAAACAAAGGCATAAGCCTCAGGAATCAAATCGCACGATAAGGAATCAAGAAGGGAAGTACTCCTAATAGCCCTGCAGCCTCCCGAGGATAAGTACAGACGTCTCCGTACCGATCCGCGAGAATCTACTAGACTTGCTCATGACTCGTGAGACCCTAGGAACCTAGTGCTCTGATACCATGTTGTCACGGCCCAAAATCCACTAAGGGTCGTGATGGCGCCAGACACTACTGCCAGGCAAGCCAACCGAATTACTTAATCAAATTCTCATTTTAATACTTTTGAAATCTAGGATTTTCCTTCATATTTAGAAATTTAAAAGACAGTTGTCTCAAATCAAATTTAAATAATAAGCAGTTACTACCAAATACTTCAAAACCATCCCAGAACCCGGTGTCACAAGTGCATGAGCAATTTCTAAGAAAAATTAGATAAAGTACAACCACTATCCGGATCACAATATTGGACAGAAAATAAATACGGATAATTGAAAGAGACTCTGCTGACTGCGGGTCACCTCGAGAAGTGAAGCTCACCTAAGTCTCCGCCTCCACCATGCAGCTACACCTAGTAGGTCACTAGAGTTACATATACCTGTGCAACAAAAAAGCACAGAAGTGTAGTATGAGTACGAAAACAACGTGTACTCAATGAGTATCCCGTCTAATCTCGAAAAAGTAGAGACGAGATGGTCAATTTCGACAATTACTAGTGGTCCAATAATAATATGGTGAAGGTGGGAGGAAAACATGGATTTATCTAGCAATTATAACTCATAGAGCAAGAAAAAAGGTAACACCTTCCAAATAATAAGGAAATTCCAAGATTTAGTTTTCAATATCTTTATCAATTTATATCAGGCCATGAAAATGCAATATCAACATTTAATATTTCAGGCAAGCAATGTAAGCATGCGCATATCATGCCGAGGTCGACGGCCCGCTCCAACAGAAATGGAAACTGTGCACTTGCCGAGTGTCGACGGTGCGCCTATAGATGCATCTATTTAATCTGCCGAGGCGTTCAGGCCGTTCCATAAATAAACACACAGACAGTCAATCAAGAAGTCCACACAGAGTAATTATCCAATGAAAACAAATCCTCTTTTAACCATTTAAGAAAAATGAAGTTTTATCTGTTTAGAAATTCGTTTACTAATTCGATGTGATTTAAGCAATTCAAGCTATCAATAGGTTCGTAAATAATCCAAGTATAGCATGCTTTTGGGTCTTAACTACCCGGACAATCGCATAATAGTAGCTACGCACGGACTCTCGTCACCTCATGCGTACGTAGCCCCCACAAATAGGAGCACATAATCAATTATTTCATCTATGGGGACAATTCCCTCTTACAAGGTTAGAAAGGAGACTCACCTCGCTCCGAAGATCCATAACCGGCATTCCACGCCCTTCCGAAGACTCGAATCGATGCATAACGCTCCAAAACTAGCCAATAATTATGTAAATCCATTAATATATGCTAAGGTACTCATTATAATCCAATTAATAATAATTCCTAACCCTGATCGAAAAGTTTACGAAAATGCCCTCGGGCCCACGTGCCCGGAATCCGAAATTTTTCGAAGATAAATTTTACCCATAGCCTCACGAACTCAAATATATAATTTTCTCTGAATTCCATACTCAGAATCATGGTAAAAATTCAAGAATACTAATTTTCCAGGTTTTTCCTCAAACCCCAAGTTTTCTACAATTTTCCATATCTAAATCCATATATAAACCTTGTATATACTCAAAACTAGAAGAAATCACTTACCTTATGCTTGGTGATGAAAATGGCACTCCAAAGCTACTCCCAATTGGCTCCAATGGAAGAAAAATGGGGTTGAAATGAACCCAACCCCGGATCTTTAAAGACCTCACTGCCTCAGCAATTTCCGCACCTGCGGTCCCTTGACCACTTCTGCGGTTCCGCAGGTGCGGTTGAAATACCGCTTCTGCGGTCCTCCCTAGGCCGCCCTTTTTCCGCTTCTGCGTTCCTCCTTCCGCAGGTGCGGTCCCGCTTTTGCGGAACCTTGACCGCATCTGCGGTCCACGAGCCCCTGACCAAAATCCGCTTCTGCGCTCCTCCTTCCGCAGGTGCGGTCCCGCTTCTGCGGAAATATGACCGCATCTGTGGTCCCAACTCCCTTCACCTCCAACCGCTTATGCGGTTCCTTTTCTCGCTTCTGTGGTACCGCTTCTGCGGTACCGCTTCTGCGGTTAACCCACCGCAGAAGCGGTTATACCAGCAACCAAACCATTCAGGTATCTCAAAATTCCAAGTTTCGATACGTTAGCCACCCGGAATCCACCCGAGGCCCCCGGGGCCCCAAGCAATCATACCAACCAGTCCCGAAACACATTACGGACTTGCTCGAGGCCTCAAATCATATCAAACAACGCTAAAATCATGAATCAACCCCCAATCCAAGCTTTATGAACTTTAGAACTTCCAACTTCTACTTTCGATGCTTAAACCTATCAAATCACATCCGATTGACCTCAAATTTTGCACACAAGTCATATTCGACATTATGGACCTACTCCAACTTTCGGAATCCGATTCTGACCGCGATATCAAAAAGTCCACTTCCGGTCAAACTTCTCAAAAACCTTCAAGTTTCTATCTTTAGCCAAATGGTTCCAAAATGACCTACGGACCTCCGAATTCACTTCCGATCGCGCTCCCAACTCCAGAATCACCATACGGAGCTATTCACACACTCGGAATCCCAAACGGTCATCGATAACACTGAAATGCACTATAAGCCAAACTTATGAAATTTCTTTCAAAATGCTACTTCCCACGATAGGCGCCAAAACGCTCCCGGGTCATCCAAAACCCGATCCGGGCATACGCCCAAGTCCGAAATCATCATACGAACCTGTTGGAACCTTCAGATCCTGATTCCAAGATCGTTTACTCAAAATTCCAATCCTAGTTTATTCTTTCAACTTTAAGCTTCCGAAATAAGAATTTTCTTTCCAAATCAACTCTGGACTTCCCGAAATTCAATTCCGACCACGCGTACAAGTCATAATACCTGAAATGAAGCTGCTCATGGCCTCAGACTACTGAACGGAGCGCTAGAACTCAAAACGACCGGTCGGGTCGTTATAGGAGCTATGGCGGAGATGGGCGGCGATTTCAGAGAAGGAGGGGATCTAGGTTTTGGTTTAAGGTCTCAATTGGATTAATAAAAGTAAAGGGGGGAAACTTAGTCGTTTAAGGAGGGGTGGTAAGTGGAACGACGTAGTTGTAGGGTGCAACTACGTCGTTTGCTGATGAGGGGGAAAAGGCGGGTCAACTAAACGGTCAGATCCGATTGTGTTGGGCTGAACCAGTTCGGGTTGGGGTTATAGAGAGGGAAATGTTTGGGTTGGGGGGGAATTAAATAGAAATTGGCCCAATTTCACAAAAGTAAACCCCTTTTCCAATTCTTTCTTTTATTTCAAAATTTCTTTTCTTTTCTTTTCTTTTTTATTTAAATTAAAAATCCTAATAATCCTAAATTATCTAAAAATGTGAAATTAAACTAATTAGATAATTATAAAAATTATAAACAATACTTAATTCTAAATTAAAAGAGAAAAATCAATAAGCTAAGAATTAAAAGGCAAAAAATATAAAAATGAGCTATTTTTGTGATTTTCGAATTTCTATAAAATAAATAATTACTGGTTAATTCTAAAAATATAAAAACAAATCCTAAATGCAATGCATGATATTTTTCGTATTTTTTCATGATAAAAATAAAAATTAAACATGCAAGAAAAATGCAACAATTCATAAAAATCTACAAAAGTTCCTAAAAAATGGCAAATAATTAAGAAAAAATCTATTTCCTTGGATTTTGTAGGAATATTTCATATAGGGCAAAAATCACGTGTTCACATCTGATATATGAAGTGTTTTAGAAGTTTGACGTAAGTCAAAGCAACCAACGTTTTGGTTACTTTCCACCCATCAAAAGGACTTCTAGTTCGCTAAACTAGATTGTCAGTGTCAGCAACTAGAAAAGCCAACAACAAGACCAGAGTGTGCACAAAAGTACTGTATCGAAATCTTGATTGTATTAACGAGATAACGGTAACATCAAAGCCAACATGGTTTTGGTGGGATATAAACATAGACATTTGAATACTTGCTGAAAACTGACTGCTAGACCCGACTTATACAAAATCTCCAAAGCTGCTTCGGTCATCTCCCAAAATGCTTTGGTATTTTGTGTGCCTTAACTAAGTTAGAAAATTAATTCGAGAAACTAGTCTAGAATATACACTGAAGTGAAATCATATACACTGCTCACACCATAATGCTTAAAGGAAAAAAGAACGATTATAGAATATAATGCCTAAATTACAAAGGAAAAATTACCTGAAGTTGATTTCTCACTGATTGCCTTTTGGGTCGAAACTTTCTCGCGATTTAAAATATTTTCTACAACCGTAATCGCTGCCTTTAAATTATTCCTCTGTTCTTCAGATCCTTCGATTGAAACAAATGGAGTTTGGGACTTTGGGGGGTTTGGGAGTTTTGGGTTAGCAATCGAGATTTGGGGATTTTTGGTTAACAAATATATTTGGGGATTTGGGAATTTAGGACATGGGTTTGATAAACTTTAACGCAGATGAGATGAAATTAAATCACCATCAATGAGATTTGAGGAATGTTTGCTTGTGATTTGTGAATAGACCAAACGTTGGGGATTTGGGACGGTGATTTGCGAATGAGGGATTTGGGATGGTGATTTGAGGAAGGTGAGAATAGGTTTGCTGGTGATTTGAGGAAGGTGAAGGTTTGCTGGGTTTGGAACATTTGCTGCCAAAGAATATGAGCTTGAGGAAGACGAGAGCATTGGAAGTGTCGAAGAAATTTTAACTTAGTTATTATATTTACCAAAAAAAAAATAATTAAGAAATAAAAGGAAAAAGTGGTTATATTGGCGGGTTGTCACGACCCCAACCCCGGTCGTGATGGCGCCCAACACACTGCTAGGCAAGCCCGACCATTTCAACAACCTTAACCAACTAATCACAGTTCATAAATAAATTAACACAGCTAAATTACTAAGTCATAATACTGAAATCCTGAAATAGAGCTAAACAAGCGGAAACCCCAAAATATAAAACAACTACACAGCCCGAAAAATCCGGTGTCACAAGTCTGAGCCTCTAATACATGAGTAGCAACCTACTACATATCGTTCTCTAGAAATGCGGAAATAAAGTAAATAAGATAGAAGGAAGATCAGGGCTGCAAACGTCACATGCAGCTACCTTGAAACTCCCAGATATGATGCTAGGCAGAGAAATCCTCACCCAGCCTCAGGTGTACTTGATCTGCACACGGGGTGCAGGGAGTAAAGTAAGTACTCCAACTCAGTGAGTAATAAACATAAATAAAGACTGAGAATAAGAAATTCTGAATAGGCACAAAGTAATTCTATAAATACAGCAACTTGAACCCATTAGTATAAAATCAGTAAATCAGTGAAAACAAGTATGGAAATACCACAACAGATAAATAAGTAAAAGACAATCAAATATGCAATGCAACACATAGACCGGTACTCTCCAGTACCCGCTGCGGCGTGCAGCCCGCTCCATTTATTTATCGTCGACGGCGCTCACTGGGGGTGTGCAGACTCCGGGAGGGGCCCCTTATGGCCCAAGCGCAATAATAAGCCATCTCGTGGCATCAACTAGGCCCTCGGCCTCATATCAATATCAATATCATACCGCTACGGCGCGCAGCCCGATCCCATACTCAGTCCAAAATCACATAAGCCTCTCGGGCACAATAATATTGAAATAATCAGCCCAAACTTCATTTAAAAATATTAATTAAGTTTCTAGTTTGAGAAAAGGTGGCTGAATTTGCAAAAAAAACAGTATTAAATACTAGGACTGAGTTCAATGATATGTAAAAATGGTAAGAAACCGGTAATAATAATCCCTGAAGGATTCAATCAATTGGCACGAAGCCCAAACATAGCAATTAGCTCAATTAAAATGATAATAAGTGAATTTCTATCAAATACGCAGTATATTCATCTACCGGGACGGACCAAGTCACAACCCCCAACGGTGCTCTACCCCACGCTCGCTACCCGGCGTGCATGTCACCTCAATATAGCACTACGATGTGCAAACACGGGGTTTCAAACCCTCAAAACAGCATTTACATCTATTACTCACCTCAAGCCGGCCAAAATCCTAGCTCGCTATGCCCTTGCCTCTCAAATCGACCTCCTCGAGCATCGAATCTGACCAAAACCACAACGAATACGTCACATGATGCTATAGGATCAATACCCAATTGAAAAAATTCGAAAAACATCAATAATCCCGAAATTGACAAAACTCGAGCCCCGGCCCACTTCTGGAAACTCAGAATTTTTACAGAAAAGTGTTCTTCATCTTCTCCCGATTCCGTACATATAAAGAACACCAAAATCAGAGTTCGTTTGACCCCTCAAATCGACCCCTAAAGGTCTCATAATCTCAGGCCCCAAAATCCTATTTTTCTACTGCTTTTCATGAATTAAAGGCTGGGATTATGGTCTATAATCACCCATAAATGAGTTTTAATAATCAAATCACTTACCTCTGTGATACCCACTGATTTTCTCTCTTAAAAATCGCCTCAAAAGCTTCTTCCCGTTCAAAAATTGGAAGAAAACTCGACCTGCTCATTATAGGTATACTGTTCACGAGTTTTACTGCTCCCAATGGATTCTTTGTGAAATTCTAATGAATTTAGGGTTTTGAATCACTCAATTTGGCCTTATAATGAAGGAGATATGTAGGTTTTAAGATTTGCAAATAGTGCAGGTTTTTAATACGCCGTCAGGGGCAATTTCGTCATTAACCTGAAAATCTGGGCAATCTTGGTAAAATGGCCATAAAATCCTCATACGATGTCCAAATTCGACGATTCTTTTTGCTGCGGGTCCGTAATTACGATACGAATCTAATGCTTCATTCAAAACAGTAATCGGAGCTCATTTGTTTGATATGATATCATTTATGCTTGAAGAAACGACGTCGAAGCATAAGAAAAACGAGCACAACGCAGCCCAAACATATCCGAAACTCACCCGAGCTCCTCGGGATCGCATACGAACATACTAACACGTCACATATGATCATTCAAACTTAGTTTCACTCTCAAAACACCAAAACTAACATCAAAACACCAAATTTACATCGGATTCAAGCCTAAGTTCTTCTAAAACTTCCGAAACACGCATTTCATCAAAAACCCAACCAAATCACCTCCAAATAACCTGAAATTTTGCACACACATCCCAAATCACCTAACGAAGCTACAGCAACTCTCGGAATTCCATTTCGACCCTCGGATCAAAATCTCACCTATCAACCGGAATTCGCCAAAATACTAACTTCGCCAATTCAAGCCTAATTCTACACCGGACCTCCAAAATCACTTCCGATCATACTCCTAAGTCACAAATCATCCCCCGAAGCTAACCGAATCGTCAGAATCTACATCCGAGCCCTCTAACTCATAGGTCAACATCCGGTTGACTTTTCCAAAACAAGCCTTCCTTAAAGAGACTAAGTGTCTCATTTCCTTCCAAAAATCAACCCAATCCAACTCGTTCACACAAGACACTGATAATGAAGCATAACGAAGCAGGAAATGGGGGAAACGGAGCGGTTCTCACGGGACGACGGGTCGGGTCGTCACACGGGTTTAGCAAAATTCAAGGGGAAAAATGAGGAGGGAACAAAATACCCGTTCCGATATTACAAAAATTTCTAAAACCGTTACTACAAATAGTCATATTAGGACAGTTGACAATACCGTTCCTATAAAGAAGACCTATGGTAACGGTGAACTGTCAACTGGAATGGTTTAGTATCTAAAGTGTGATGATTTCATCCAAATTCTATTGTAAAGGTTGTAACTGTTACCGTACCTAATCTATTGCAATGGTTTAATAACTGTTGCCAAAAACACTGTTCCCGTAGGCCTATTTTCCAGTAATGAAAGGTAAAGTGGCCGCCAAAGATGAGGTCTGATCCAAACACCAGAAATCCACTGCCCTCTGTGAGTTCCACTAGGAACATGGGCACAAAAACAGAAGATCGCATCGCCCTCAGGCAAGAAGTCATAAACATGTTACGGCAAGGACACCTTAAAGAGCTGCTAAGAGACAAGGGAAGAAATAACTTTGCCAGAAGACGCGAACACCAAGGTCCGCAGAAGCAGCCGTCCCTAGCTCGTACTATCAAGATTCCATCTCTATAAACAACGTGAAGTTCAATACCACTCACAAGCTCAAGCAATCTATCACCCACGAATGGTACGACGGACCCGAAGAAAGTATCATCTTCGATGAGTCTGATGCCGACGGTCTGACTTTCCTTCATAATGATGCCATCGGCATTACTTTACGCATTTAGATACTGATGTCAAATGTATCATGGCGGATGATGGAAGTGGAGCGTGCATTATCCATCCCCGAATCCTCGTCCAAAAGAGACTCGAGGATAAGATAGTGCCGCATTTCATCACGCTAACCAGTTTTAATAAAGCAGTTGAGCGGACATCAGGGAAAATTACACTTCCTATCTTGGCCGACAGTGTGATTCTGGAGACGACATTCCACATCATGGACTAGGCCATAACATAAAATGCCATAGTGGGACGACTATGAATACATCCCACGAGAGATATCCCCTCCAGCCTATACCAAGTGTGAGCACGTGATTTTTGCCCTATATGAATTACTCCCAAAAATTCAAAATAAAATAACTCCTTTCAGTGTTTGCAATTTTGTGAATTTTTGTGACATTTTATGTTAATTGTTTGCATTTGTTTGTGCATTGTTTATTTTATTTTAATTAATGAAAATACAAAAAAAGTATGTTGCATTTGCAGTTAAGATTCAATTCTACATTTTAGGATTAAGTAAAAATTAATTGTTTTATAAATTGAGGAAAATCAGAGAAAAACAGTTTATTGTCGCATTTTTAATTTTAGTTTGGAATTTTTGGTAGTTTTCTTTAAATTGAGTGTTCATTAGTTGTTAGTTAATTAGTGCAATGTGGTAGGGTTAATTGAATTTAGGAATTAGCATAGATTTTATTTTATTTTTAACTTGAAAATATTTTTTTTTTAAAAAAAGAAAAGAAAAGAGAGTGAAAAATAGAAGGAATTAAGTGAAAAAGAGAAAAGAAAAAGGGAAAATCAGATTTGGGCCAAAGGGTCAAAATTCCTCAGCCCAACACCCACTTATCTTTTAAAAAATCCGGTTAGCCCAACCCAATTTCACCTCATACCCGGTCCATCCCCTAACTCAACCAAAACGATATCGTTTCCCCACAGTTTGATCTGGACCGTTGATCTCAGATGATCAAACGGTCCGGAACTAACCTCTTTCTAACTATAAAAGTGTCGGAACCAAACCCCCCTCCCCCCAGAACCCCTTCACTCCTCACCCCTCCGTCTCCGAAGTCCAAACCCTAGAGACCCCAACCCGCCGCCCTTATTTTCCCCGATGTCTCAGGCTGGCGGCGACGCCATAGAAAACCCCAATCACTCCCAAAACAACACCCCGGACCCTCTCCATCTCCCCGTCCCAAATATCCAACCCTGTGACCTCGAATCTCCCTATGTTGCTCCAAATTTTAGAAACCCTAGAGCGCCGCCATGATTCTCCACCGTCCTCTGGTGGCGGCGCCACCTTCAACCGCCTCTATCTCTGCACCATGCAACCCTTCGCCTCCCTCATAACAAATCCACAGAGGCTTACCCTCAAATCATGTCCCAGTTCGTCGAATCTCAAATCGTGCAAGACCCAAAACCAGCAAGACCGTTGAAGAGATGCCTGTCTCCGTTAATCCGTATGTATTTTTGTTCTGTGTGTGTCATTTTTCTTTCTTTTTAGAACTTTATCGAAATAGTCCTTTGAGAATATAATTGGGGTCAAATATAGTTATGTCGTCTGTTCGTTGGTTTTGTTTGATTCATTTGTTTGGTTCATTAGTTTCCAATTGATTGCTAGGCTGATTAAATGTTTCTTTTTTTGATTCATTTGTTTGGTTCATTAGTTTCCAATTGATTGCTAGGCTGATTAAATGTTTCTAGTAGGGGTATTAGGAGAATTTCAGATTTTGGATAGTTTAACTTGATAAGCAAGTCAATAACTAAGGGATATTTAGGCAAAAAGGAAAATGACAAAGGGGCTGAAGTGCAAAATTAGAACAAAAAAATCTGCCCTACTTTGCTTGCCTATAAAGGCACATTAAACTTGCCTTTCAAGGCAGGGAAAGAGAGATCTAAAAATACAGGAAAACTGGGGCGGCTAGGATTAGAGATATACTGTTCTATTGATAAAAGTCCAAAAATTCCTGAGATAGTACTCTAAAAATTGTTCCAGAACAGCTAAAAGGAGAAGAAAATGAGTTGAACTTGTGGGATATTCAAGTTTTTGGGTCCTATTTGGTTGAATTTTCAGTACTGGGGTTGATTTAACATTGTGTTGGTCCAAATTGCTTAAAGCTGGGCTTTCCAATTGATTCCTGGGCTGTGGCATTGCTGTTGACTGCTGCATACTGTTTTTGCTGAATCCATTGTCTCTCACCTTTTTCTGTATTCCCTTTTTCTTCCAGGTATATTCCAGCTCTTATGGAGTTCACTTGAGCATGTAATTTGAAGCAATGATTTGAGGAGAAATGAATGTATTGCTATTTGTGGATTTCATTTGTTCCGCTGATGTTTCTATTTNGTATCACTCAGGTGATCTTGCACCCATTGGCTATACTGATTCAGATTTCCAGTCAGATAGAGACTCTAGAAAATCTACCTCAGGATATGTTTTTACTTTAGGAGGTGGAGCCATAAGTTGGAGGAGCATCAAGCAATCGTGTGTTGCTGATTCCACCATGGAAGCCGAATATGTGGCTGCATCTGAAGCAGCCAAAGAGGCTGTTTGGCTCAGGAACTTTCTGAAAGAGCTTAATGTGGTTCCTTCGGTTCAAGCACCAATTGTACTTTATTGTAACAATACTGGTGCAGTTGCAAACTCGAAGGAACCAAGAAGCCATAAAAGAAGTAAGCATACTGAGTGTAAATATCACNTATTTTGCATAACTAGCCAACAGTTCGAAATTAAACGTGAATAAATCAATATGCGTTTGAGTGTGTAATCAACTTATTTATCTGTTGTTTCCTTGTAAGAAATTCTGAAATCTGGGAAAAGAAATGGACATTCACGAGCTGGATTTGCACTCCCAGTTAATTGGGCTTTGTGTTATTGTGCTATTCTGCTATTGTGGCTCGTTCGAGGCCCTTGAACTTATTTCATTGGGCCCAGGCTTGGAAAATGGCCAGGATTTGCATTAATTAAAAAGGGCCCTTTTATTAGTTGTTCTTTAATTAATTGGTTCGAGCTTAGTTAAGCAAATAGCGGGTTTCTAGTCTTTCGAATAGGTCTTTTGATAAATTGAGGCAGGCCAGGATTAGATAATGCCTAAAGATCGAGCCTCGTGGTTTGGTTTAGAAGCACCTTAATTAGAATAGATTGGAGGTGTGCCATATCAGTCAATTGAATAATTTATGGCCCTCTAAGGCATAGTTTGCTTCCTTTTAAAATTAGATTTGAGGTGCGCCATGCCAAAAAAAAATAACAAATTGCGTGGCCCTCATTAATCATTTCTTTAAAAATATTTAGAACTCGAGGCGTGCCATTTAGCAAATTCCATGGCCCTCGCAAAGTGCAAACGCGTAGTTGCTTTAGGCGCGTGTTTAATAATATTACTTTCATAAACTCGGGTGCACATTTATGTGACCCAAATCCAAATCCCAACGAAGTTAAAATATGTCAAAAATTACGGGTGCATTTATGTGACGTGGTTCGAGACGTGTTTTAACGATGTTGCAATTCTCTTTAAAAATATGAATAAAAGCGGTTAAAAAGTTAAAATTTTCACATAGGTTCATAATTGTTTAAAATCAGATAACTAGGCCGAATATGACAGTTGAGCGACCGTGCTAGAACTACGGAACCCGGGAATGCCTAACACCTTCTCCCGGGTTAACAGAATTCCTTACTCGGATTTCTGGTTCGCGGACTGTTAAACAGAGTCATTCTTTTCCTCGATTCGGGATTCAACCGGTGACTTGGGACACCATAAATCTCCCAAGTGGCGACTCTGAATCTTTTAAATAAATCCCGTTTCGATTGTCACTTCAAGTTGGAAATAACTCCCTTTATTATACCCTTTCGGGGGTGTAGTAAGAAAAAAGGAGGTGTGACAGCTCTGGCGACTCTGCTGGGGATGAGAACCCAAAACTTTTGGTTCACGGTTCAGAATTCGAGCTTAGAATAATTGTTGTATTTGGCTTTGTTTATTATCTGATTTTATTACATGTTTGGGCCTAATGTGCTATGTGATGTTTTTACCGCTTTGATATTATTTGAATTGTATATATAAAACTGTTACGAAACCTCTCTCTTCTCACCTCCGGGGATGTGCTCGCTGGTCGAGACTCCCTATTCTGTTAGTGTCATACCTTAAAGTGAGAAAGAGGCCGGACAAGTTACTAAGCCGGATGGCCTTTTGGTTCCCGGTACGTAGCCCCCTCCTCGACTCAAGTTGTCCGCTTGGGTACACAGTCTAGAACATATACCCAGGTTTTGAACCTAGAATAACTCAGCCTCATGCCGGATCCCTAGTAGGAACGCTTATCTGTATCATGTGCATTTTGACTTAGGGGACTCAACACAGGGGTTGGGTCCGTCTAGAACAGGTGTACCCGGAATAATAGACCATCCTGATGCATCTTACTTGTGCATTTATTTGTTTTGGATTCGCATGCTGACCAGCTTTTAAAGGAAAGAAATAGCAGTATGAGGGTAAAGAGAGTTAATCACCTGTTTTGAAAAAACCAATGTCCAAATAGTGTCGAACTCTGCCGAATTTTTTGAAAATGAAGAATGAAAAATGTGTTTGTTTTCAGAAATAGTTTGTTTTATTTACCAATGAAAAAGAAAAAAAAAGTCTTGTGTTATTTACCAATGAAAAAGAAAAAGAGAGTCTTGTTTTCAAAAATAGTTTGTTTTGTTTGCCCGAACTACGCCAGTTTGATTCTCACTGGGTGTGGGATACGTAGGCAACCCCTATCGGGTCCAACCTCTTTTTGCAAAAATAGCCCAAAATGAACAAAATTTTGTTCCTATTGAAAATAGGTAAGGTGATGCCGTTTTTTGTCAAAAATAGCTGAATGTTCCCGAAAGGGACGCCGGAAGGCTGATTTTCCATAAACAGCCACCTTTGGTCTTTTTCCAATTTTTGGCCAGTTAACGGGTACAGCCCTAAAATCTTCCTTCGGAGGTGCTGAAAGGCCGTATCTGCAAAGCTGGGCTTTTGGTTTTAGAATTAAAAATATGGAAAAAAGGAGTCAATTTTAATTTTGGAGTCACATAGAATAAAATCATGACTGTTTCGCTTAATTACCCTAATAAATGTGCAGGATGAGCACAATCCAAAATGAACCTTCCTCAATCATAAGCAAGATCCCTTTGGAGTCTATCAGTTGTTTTGAGTCTGTACTTTCTTCCCGCTGGAGTCTGTCATTTGTTTTCGAGTCTGTATTTTCTTTTGAAGTATGATAGTTTATTTTGGAGTCTGTATTTCGAGTCTGTTAGTTTTTCAGTTTTGAGTCTTTGTAATCAAAGTATTTGCTTTTTATAAAAATTGAAAATCCCAAAATATTTTGTTATTTATTTTACATTTATTTCGCAAGAACTACGCTTGGTCTGATTCATGCTGGGTCATGATACGTAGGCAATCTCCATAGGATTCGACCGTAACCAAAAGAGAAAAGAAAAGAAAAAGAGCGAAAAAACAAGAAAGAAAAGAGAGAAAAAAAATCGAGAAAGGGAGAGCATAGGAACAAGAGGAAACCAAGGCAAGAGTGAAAAAAAAAGAAAAAAAAAAGAAAAGAAAAGAAGAGAAAGTTTGCAATCGGAAATAGGAAAAGGCCGGGATGACGCATGCGACCGATCAAAAGCATAATAGGAACTGTTAACTGCTTAGGTGCATTCATTCCCCAAAATGTGCGGTTACCAATGTGTTAAATGCCCTAACGCTGACGTGATGGTTTCATTTTGTCATATCATTTCAGAAAGGTGGTTGGTTTGTGGTTTTAAAGTAGATCTTCCCTACAACACAAAGGCAAAAGGCAATGGCAGAGAACAACACAACCGAGTGGGTTGATACCGGTGCCCGAAAGCAGCTGGTTGAACAGGACAACGGGTTGGTAAAAGAGGTAAAGATGTTGAGACAACACGTGGCAGACATGTATCAGGCATGGATGACTGGGAAAGCACCACCCCCGCCACCACCCAGGTTCCTAGACGTTGTCCTTACCTAAACTCCGGACACAACGCCAGGCGATCCTCCACCCTCTCCATACTTACCCGCTTATCACAGCTTTCCCAGCCACCCTAGCAGCTCCATCACTCGTCGTCCAACTATCTTTTCCCAAAAGTGCACTCCGGTCATATCCACTGTTCTTTAACAATGAACACCCGGCCAAAGCTCATAACGCCCAATATTACCCCTCCAGAGGTTTCTCACAAGGTTCCCAACTCGCACAAGCAAGGCCCATGGGATGAGCCTCATGTTGAAAATGGAAAATTGACAGGAGGAGAAGGGTTAGATGGGGTACCCAGGAAGCTGAAAAGCATAGAACAGTCCTTAAGGGACAAGCAATGAATAAGGGATCAGGGTAGTGTTGATTACAAAGAACCGTCCGTGTCTCCTGACATTCGCCTACCCATGGGGTTTAAAGTACCAAAATTCAGCTTGTATGATGGGTTTGGGGATCCGGTAGCCCACCTGAAGGTTTATTGCAATGAAGTGAGAAGTGTGGGAGAGAAAGATGACTTGATGATGGCATATTTCAGTGAGAGCCTAACTGGGGTAGCTTTGGACTGGCATGGTCGTCAAAATGTTGATAAGTGGACTACATTGGGTGACAAGGCTCAAGACTTTGTCCGATACTTTCAATGCAAATCAAGTGTTACCCCAGACCGCTCCTCGCTATCTAAGATGGAAAAGAAGCCGGAGGAAAGCTTTAGGGAGTTTGGGCTCAGATGGTGGGAGCAAGCTGCTCGAGTCAGTACCCCGATTGGTGAAGAAGAAATGGTTGAGCTTTTCCTACAAGCCCAGGGGCCCACCTACTTCAATCATTTGATCCCGGCCATGGGTAGACCTTTCGGTGAGGTGTTAAGAATGGGGGAGTCAGTAGAAGAGGGAATCAAGTCAGGCAAGATCATGAGTTGGTCGAAAGACATTCAGAATATCCCAGCAAGCTTGGGTGGGGGAGGGGGAAGCAGAAAAGATGATCCGATGAGCTTTCCTGATCAACACTCCCAGTCCCGACACCGTCCCCGTGGATATCCTTGTGCACCAGGTGACCCTTCCCAATGTTACTTCTCTCCACAGAACTCCCAGAGTCATACATCACTTTTCCGGTACCCAGCTCCACAAAATGCTTATCTACCCCCACGACCCTGCCAGAAACCCCCTGGATCAGGTTTCCGGCCCAATCAAGCATGTAGGGATGAGAGGTTACGAAAGAAGAAAGCCTACACTCCATTGGAATGGTCATACGCCAATCTGTTCCGGAGGCTAAGGAGTTCGGGCATGTTGGAGCCTATCCAGATAAAAATACCAAACCCTCTTCCAAGGAAGTTTGACTTTTCCCAAAGGTGCGCATATTGCTCAAATGCCCCGGGACATGACATAGAGAAGTGTTGGAATCTGAAGAATGCGATTCAGAAGCTTATTAATGCAGGCGTCATTGTCGCGCATAATCCAAATGCAGCAGGCACCAGCCAAAGTTCGTCGCTTGTGCATAATGAGATGCACGGGGTGGGTATGACTTATTTGGAAAAGGGATGTGAGAATTTTTCTGGGACCTTCGGAGGCCCACATGCCGCTAAGCTTTCAGCGCTATCAGAGTTTGATCTTAAGAACGAGCCGGCAAAGGGAACCCAAAAGCAACTTGTTAGGAACAATGTGATGAAGACTTGTGAAGTTCATGCAAAAGTCAGTGGCTAAGATGTTGAGTTTGAGGATTGGAAAGACGCTCTTTTCTTGGTTAGCCAGGGAGGAGTTTTGGTGGTTCATGTTGTTGTCATTTCTCCTGTCCGGGTTATTTCAGGGTTGTAATCTGGATATTGTCTTATGATTCAAACCCTTCTATCCTTTTATTATGTCTAGTTCCTTTAGTTGTAGTACCTCATTCAGTGTTATCTAGGTTTGTTTTAGGGTTGAACCCCAGTTTATGTAGCTTGTTTGGTCATTTAAACCCTTTCACCGTTTGCCTAATGCAATTCTCTGTGTTCTGCCATTTCTAGTCATTTTTGTTTAGTTCTTTCCTCCTTTTACAATTCTTTTAATGCTGGTCCTAGTGACATGACATGCATGCATAATTCTCAGTCTGATATTCAAAAGTCAGTTTAGTCAGGAAGCAGTGAAACCATTTTTGAAAAGAAGAACATATTTGAACACTTTGAGATCATTTGAAGCCCGAACCATGCGAAACTGGGGCAGATAAAACACAGAGAAACCTTATTGGAGTGCATCATGCTGAATCAGGTTGAAGCTAAAGGCCAGTTTGCCCGAATTGTTAGGGGCCGTTCGTGGTAAGGAAAGTGAGAGTGTTGTCCAATGATGCTTTGTATTCAACATATGTAGAAGGTGGACGTGTGGATTTGGTTACCGAGTCTGGTACAATCAAAAGATGTTGCGAATGTTTTCTGTGGTTTGTTTAACTGTGTTATTTGTACTTGGCATGTTTTGAAGATTGGAATGACGAAGGCATTTTGTTCTGCTATCTAAACACTTTATCCTTTTTTACCCCTTTGAGCCTCATTTATTTTCTTTCATACCCTTCTTTTGGAATCAATGACAGAATTCGTAAACACAAACATGGAAAGAAAGTGAAGGGAAAAGAGAAGGAAAACAATGAAAAAAAAAAGAGAGAGAAGGAAAAAAGGAAGAAGAAAAGAAAAAAAAAAGAGAAAAGAGAAGAAAAAGAAAAAGAAAAAAAAAAAGAAAAAAACAAAACAACAAAAAGAGAAAAGGAAGAAAGAAAAGAAGAGAAAGAGGAAGAAAAAGAAAAGAGAAATCACAACAACAAAGTAATTTCTATGACATGAACTACGTTTGACTTGATTCCGAAAGGATACGTAGGCAGCCTCTCTCTGAGGTTCAGTCACACCAAAATAAAAACCCAAAAATCCCGAAGAAAGAAACTGGGGCAGAAGTTGTGGTTGTTATGAGAAATCTGATTACGAAAGTTGTAATTTTGAACCCGTCTGAATTGTTTTGAGCCTTTGATGCCCCTTCTTTCTAACCCCATCCAAAAGCCCACATTACGGTCCAAAGAAAGACCTTCCGATCAGTCTTCGAGAGATGCCAAGTCAAGCGACTAGAGGTGAATCACATCAGGGGCAACACTCCGGTCCAAACAAGGAAAATGGAAAATGAGAGGGTCTTATTGTTGAAAACACTCACGGGCACCGTAAGGCGATGAAAGCTGAGAGAAATAAAAATGAGAGAGTCTTATTGGTGAAAACCCTCATGGGCACCCTGAGACGACTGTAAGTTGAGAGAAAGAACAAAATAAGAGAGGCTTGATGGTGAAAACCCTTTGGGCACTACAAGTCGAATAAGGATTGTGAATCAGATCAGATAAGCAGAGCAGCGAAGCCCAGTTTCACGGTTTGGGGGTATAATAGGAGCTGAACATCAGATTTGCCTAACAGATAGGCCACAGGTGCATGTCATGGTCATTAGAGTCGGTATCCACATCCGATAGGTGTCTACTTTGTAGTTTTCTTTTTAGGAATCATCTCTTCCCTTTGTCCTTTACTCTGGTCCTTTTGTTTTGTTTACTTCCTCCTCCTGAGTCTGTTTGGTCATAACAAGTGAGAAATGCCTTCAAAATCTGCCACCAGCTTTCCAATTGCACAAAACGGGGTCTGGCTAGCACATCAAAGTGTCACAAGTCAGGAAAAACAACAAGAGCACTGAGCTGGTAATAATCATCATGCTTTGGGGATCCTTGTGAAATAGAAAGGCTTGGTATATCAATTCATGAACAATGCAACAAATGAAGGGTTAGGGTGAACAGATCAAAGGTATTTTCGGCGGCAAGATTGACAAAAATGGTTAACCAGCGACAAGCGAGGTCTTCCAAGCAGAAATCAAAGTTATCATGGCAAGTGAAGGAGCAACAGACCTCAAGGTCAGGGGGCTAGGGGGTTTTAATTTAAAAAAAAAAGAGAACAACATATACACGGAGTAGGGACAATGGACGTGCTTTGGCATTCATGTGAGACACAAAGGTTGGGAAGATGCCAGTTCATGCCATACAACAAATAGAGGATATTGAGTCGGAACAGAGAAAAGGTATTTTATGTGATGAGGGCGACAGAAAAGGGGTTAGTCCATAAACAAGCAAGGTCTTCAAGTGGAAATCAGTCATCATGGCAAGTGAAGGAGAAATCGCCGCAAAGTTCAAGGCCACAAACCAACCACCACATTTTAAACTGACAAGATTTTTCCTTGATTGAAACAGGGGCAGAAATTTCATTTGTTTCGGAGAAACTCTACGTAGGGGAAAGAGCAAGCACCAAAACAGGTTTGACCGTAAACACTCAGGACCCTCCTGAAAAATGGGATTCAATTTAAAAGTTAAAATAAGCATGAGTACTAGAATTTAACACAAATTCACCCAAAGAAACACCATCTTTTTCCACTTTTTCCCCCAAGAGGAAACACCATCTTTTCCACCTTTTTACCCAATTTGAATTAGGAGTGGTCAAGATCCTCCTGGATAATGGGATGTAACCTTAAAATTAGAGGAAAACAACAACAAAAGATCCAGCAGCAGGAGAATGATGTAGTATTGAAACAAGTAATTTACCAAAAGATGTTCAGGAGTCACCTAAATAATGGGGCCTAGCTTTTAAAATTGTTAAAAGTGTTTAGTAACATGATTCAAATAACACTCACAGATGCACTCAGCTATCAAACTGGGGCAGAAAATTTCCTTTTGTTTTTGTTGAAGTCAGGTACTCATCTGAAGAACAAGGAAGACAACACGGGATTAGGAAGAATATTTCAAGTTTTGAAGTCGGGAGCCCGCCCGTATAACAGAGGAATACATTCAAGTTTTGAAGTCGGGAGCCCCCCCGTATAACAGAGGAATACATTCAAGTTTTGAAGTCGGGAGCCCGCCCGTATAACAGAGGAATACATTCAAGTTTTGAAGTCGGGAGCCCGCCCGGATAACAGAGGAATACATTTCAAGTTTTGAGTCGGGAGCCCGCCCGTATAACAGAGGAATACATTCAAGTTTGGAAGTCGGGAGCCCGCCCGTATAACAGAGGAATACATTCAAGTTTTGAAGTCGGGAGCCCGCCCGTATAACAGAGGAATCATTCAAGTTTTGAAGTCGGGAGCCCGCCCGTATAACAGAGGAATACATTCAAGTTTTGAAGTCGGGAGCCCGCCCGTATAACAGAGGAATACATTTCAAGTGTTGAAGTCAGGAGCCCGCCTGTATAGCAGAGGAATACATTCAAGTTGTGAAGTCAAGAGCCCGCCTGTATAGCAGAGGAATACATATCAAGTTCTGCAGTCAAGCATACACCCGGAGAAAAGGAAAACATATCAGTTTACAATTCAAAGCGGCAACAATGGATTTCACCGAGAGAACACAAGACAACAAGGCAACAAGAAACAGAAGATCAAGTTTGAAGATATAGATAGGACTTTTGTAATTCATAGATCATAGTCTAGTCTAGCTTCTTTTATTTTGACACGGTGTAATAAGGGGGTTCAGTAAGCAGTAGCAGCAACAGCAGCAACAGTGAAACCACAACTTTATGGTACTCCCAGCTACCAGACATTCCCGAACTACACCGACCTGATTCCTTTTTAGCCAAGGATATGTAGGCAACCTCAGAAGCAGGGTGCGGTCAGATCTTTCAAAAATGCTTCACACGGAGTATTCAAACGGGCAAAAATCGCTCGTATTCGCTCACTTTTCTTTGCACGAAAACTCTTCGTGTTTCCGAGCAAAGAGGGGCAGCTGTGAGCACGTGATTTTTGCCCTATATGAATTACTCCCAGAAATTCAAAATAAAATAACTCCTTTCAGTGTTTGCAATTTTGTGAATTTTTGTGACATTTTATGTTAATTGTTTGCATTTGTTTGTGCATTGTTTATTTTATTTTAATTAATGAAAATACAAAAAAAGTATGTTGCATTTGCAGTTAAGATTCAATTCTACATTTTAGGATTAAGTAAAAATTAATTGTTTTATAAATTGAGGAAAATCACAAAGAAACAGTTTATTGTCGCATTTTTAATTTTAGTTTGGAATTTTTGGTAGTTTTCTTTAAATTGAGTGTTCATTAGTTGTTAGTTAATTAGTGCAATGTGGTAGGGTTAATTGAATTTAGGAATTAGCATAGATTTTATTTTATTTTTAACTTGAAAAGATTTTTTTTTTTAAAAAAGAAAAGAAAAGAGAGTGAAAAATAGAAGGAATTAAGTGAAAAAGAGAAAAGAAAAAGGGAAAATCAGATTTGGGCCAAAGGGTCAAAATTCCTCAGCCCAACGCCCACTTGTCTTTTAAAAAATCCGGTCAGCCCAACCCAATTTCACCTCATACCCGGTCCATCCCCTAACTCAACCAAAACGACATCGTTTCCCCACAGTTTGATCTGGACCGTTGATCTCAGATGATCAAACGGTCCGGAACTAACCTCTTTCTAACTACAAAAGTGTCGGAACCAAACCCCCCCGCCCCTACACGAACCCCTTCACTCCTCACCCCTCCGTCTCCGAAATCCAAACCCTAGAGACCCCAACCCGCCGCCCTTATTTTCCCTGATATCTCAGGCAGGCGGCGACGCCATAGACAACCCCAATCACTCCCAAAACAAACCCCGGAACCCTCTCCATCTTCCCGTCCCAAATATCCAACCCTGTGACCTCGAATCTCCCTGTGTTGCTCCAAATTTTAGAAACCCTAGAGCGCCGCCATGATTCTCCACCGTCCTCTGGTGGCAGCGCCACCTTCAACCGCCTCTATCTCTGCACCATGCAACCCCCTCGCCTCCCTCATAACAAATCCACAGAGGCTTACCCTGAAATCATGTCCCAGTTCGTCGAATCTCAAATCATGCAAGACCCAAAACCAGCAAGACCGTTGAAGAGATGCCCGTCTCCATTAATCAGTATGTATTTTTCTTCTGTGTGTGTCATTTTTCTTTCTTTTTAGAACTTTATCGAAATAGTCCTTTGAGAATATAATTGGGGTCAAATACAGTTAAGTCGTCTGTTCGTTGGTTTTGTTTGATTCATTTGTTTGGTTCATAAGTTTCCAATTGATTGCTAGGCTGATTAAATGTTTCTTTTTTTTTTTTTTGGCTGTGCTTGAATTATTTGAGTTCCTTGACTCCATTCTTTTCCCTCTCTGTTTTTTTTTGTTTTGTTTCTTTTCCTTTCTTTTGCCTGGCCCAAATAGCCTGGTCCATTTGAGCCTCAGTGCTCGTTGATTAATGGCTTGAAGTTTGTGAGTTTGGGCTATGGTATTCAGGCCCATAGTTTGGATAGAGTTCAGTGTTAAGCTGACCCATGTTTTGGTCAGTCTTTCTGGAGTAAAAACAAGGAGCTTTGGGGGGAAATTTGGGTAGACTGGATAGAAGGGAATCTTAGGTAACAGAAATAGAAGTTTCTAGTAGGGGTGTTAGGAGAATTTCAGATTTTGGGTAGTTTAACTTGATAAGCAAGTCAATAACTAAGGGATATTTAGGCAAAAAGGAAAATGACAAAGGGGCTGAAGTGCAAAATCAGAACAAACAAATTTGCCCTACTTTGCTTGCCTATAAAGGCACATTAAACTTGCCTTTCAAGGCAGGGAAATAGAGATCTAAAAATACAGAAAAACTGGGGCGGCTAGGATTAGAGATATACTGTTCTATTGATAAAAGTCCAAAAATTCCTGAGATAGTAATCTAAAAATTGTTCCAGAACAGCTAAAAGGAGAAGAAAATGAGTTGAACTTGTGGGATATTCAAGTTTTTGGGTCCTATTTGGTTGAATTTTCAGTACTGGGTTGATTTAACATTGTGTTGGTCCAAATTGCTTAAAGCTGGGCTTTCCCATTGATTCCTGGGTTGTGGCATTGCTGTTGACTGCTGCATACTGTTTTTGCTGAATCCATTGTCTCTCACCTTTTTGTGTATTCCCTTCTTCTTCCAGGTATATTCCAGCTCTTATGGAGTTCACTTGAGCATGTAATTTGAAGCAATGATTTGAGGAAAGATGAATGTATTGCTATTTGTGGATTTCATTTGTTCCGCTGATGTTTCTATTTTACTCTATAGTTTTGATGTTTGAATCCATGTAGTTACAAAAGTGGGTTGTAGTTAATTTGATCATGTTAGTTGTGTAGTAATTTCCCTTTTGATATGGCTGTTAGATGGCACAGTAGTGTTAGATTTAGGCTGTATTTGCTTTATTCCATTTGAGTTTGGTTCGGTATTATTAAGGTTAGTTCCGTTATAGTTGTGGATTTCTCTTTAGCCTGCTGAGGTTGAATGCTAGCTATAACTGTGAATTTCATGTGTTGAATGCATACTTGTGGGAATTACAGTATTAGATAGCTTAATTGACCCATGCATATGTGTATCTGTTTTGACATGAATCTGAAATTAAATATTTCGTTTGCTTATCATGCTGCTCCATGAAATCCCTTTTATTGCTTATAAGAATTTGACCTTGATTGAATCAAGTTGAAGTTAGTGCTTATTTTGCATAACTAGCCAACAGTTCGAAATTAAACGTGAATAAATCAATATGCGTTTGAGTGTGTAATCAACTTATTTATCTGTTGTTTCCTTGTAAGAAATTCTGAAATCTGGGAAAAGAAATGGACATTCACGAGCTGGATTTGCACTCCCAGTTAATTGGGCTTTGTGTTATTGTGCTATTCTGCTATTGTGGCTCGTTCGAGGCCCTTGAACTTATTTCATTGGGCCCAGGCTTGGAAAATGGCCAGGATTTGCATTAATTAAAAAGGGCCCTTTTATTAGTTGTTCTTTAATTAATTGGTTCGAGCTTAGTTAAGCAAATAGCGGGTTTCTAGTGTTTCGAGTAGGTCTTTTGATGAATTGAGGCAGGCCAGGATTAGATAATGCCTAACGATCGAGCCTCGTGGTTTGGTTTAGAAGCACCTTAATTAGAATAGATTGGAGGTGTGCCATATCAGTCAATTGAATAATTTATGGCCCTCTAAGGCATAGTTTGCTTCCTTTTAAAATTAGATTTGAGGTGCTCCATGCCAAACAAAACTAACAAATTGCGTGGCCCTCATTAATCATTTCTTTAAAAATATTTAGAACTCGAGGCGTGCTATTTAGCAAATTCCATGGCCCTCGCAAAGTGCAAACGCGTAGTTTCTTTAGGCGCGTGTTTAATAATATTACTTTCATAAACTCGGGTGCACATTTATGTGACCCAAATCCAAATCCATATCCAACGAAGTTAAAATATGTCAAAAATCACGGCTGCATTTATGTGACGTGGTTCGAGACGTGTTTTAACGACGTTGCAATTCTCTTTAAAAATATGAATAAAAGCGGTTAAAAAGTTAAAATTTGCACATAGGTTCATAATTGTTTAAAATCAGATAACTAAGCCGAATATGACAGTTGAGTGACCGTGCTAGAACCACGGAACCCGGGAATGCCTAACACCTTCTCCCGGGTTAACAGAATTCCTTACTCGGATTTCTGGTTCGTGGACTGTTAAACAGAGTCATTCTTTTCCTCGATTCGGGATTCAACCGGTGACTTGGGACACCATAAATCTCCCAAGTGGCGACTCTGAATTGTTTAAATAAATCCCGTTTTGATTGTCACTTCAAGTTGGAAATAACTCCCTTTATTATACCCTTCGGGGGTGTAGTAAGGAAAAAGGAGGTGTGACACCAAGTAATTAAATTCCCAACACCATGGGAAATATTCAGCATATGCGGAGAACATCGTACGTCCTGGTACTGCTACCGTATTTCCTTAGACAACACGGCAACCCAACAGAAAAAAGATAAGGAAAAAGAGGCATAAGAATCAACAGGGTCGAGGTCGTTGCAAAAAGAGACCAGGGATCTCATCATGGATCCCGAAATGGAAGACGCTGCGGATTCAACCAGAGTAGACCTCGGCGTCGTTCAATTTGACCTCAATGACTGTAGCAAAAAGTCCTACATCGGCTGCAAACTTCGGGAACCATGTAAATTCAATCAATTCTTAAAACCTAATGCAAAAAATTTTCCTTCAGCCATGTAGATATGTCGAGCATCCCCAAGGAAATTGCCACACACAAGTTAAATGTCAACCCATTCTACCCCCCAGTAAGGCAGTTCAGACGTAAATTCAATCATGCCATCAACGATGCCGTCCGAGAGGAGGTGGAGAAACTATTATAAAATGGCTCCATCATAGAGTCAAAGTACCCCCAAATATATCGCCAATGTAGTGATGGACAAAATGAAAAATAGGAAATGGCGGATGTGCGTAGATTTCACAGACTTGAACAAAGCATGTCAGAAGGATTCGTTCCCATTACCTCAAATCGACCAACTCATTTATGCAATGGCCAGGCACGAGCTATAAAGTTTTTTGGACGCGTACTCAGGCTATGACCAAATACTTATGGAGGAAAAAGACCAGGAGAAAACCATGTTCATCACCTACCAAGGAACGTGTCGTTATAGGGTCATGCCGTTTGGGACGAAGAACACAGGGGCTATATATCAAAGATTGGTCACGAAGATGTTCAAATACCAGCTCGACAAGATCATGGAAGTATATATAGATGACTTGTTGGTCAAGTTTGCAAAGGCAGAGGATCATATCGATCATTTGAAGGAAGCTTTTGACATACTAAGATGGTACAGAATGCAACTAAATCGGAATAAATGCGCATTTGGCGTAGCCTCCGGAAAATTATTGGTTTTTTTGGTGTCACAGCAAGGGATAGAGGTCAATCCTGACGAAATCAAAGCTATCGAGGAGTTATCGGAACTCTTGACTACCAAGAAGCAAGTCCAAAGGTTGACTGGCCGAATCGCCACCCTATCGAGATTCATCTTGCGGTCGTCTAATAGATGCCATAATTTTTTTGGCGTGCTCAAAAAGGACAACAGTCTCGATTGGACTCTCGAGTGCGTCCAAGCTCTGTGAGAACTGAAGGCCTACCTATCATCACCACCTCTGCTTTCAAAACCCGAACCTAGGAAACACCTCCTCATCTATTTAGCCATCTCCGAAGTAGCCGTAAGTGCGGTCCTGACTCGCAAAAACAAAGGTACACAATATCCTATCTATTACATTAGCAAAACACTCGCCAACACCGATACGAGGTACCCGCACCTAAAAATGGCTCTAGCATTGGTCGTAGCTTCACGAAAGCTTAGATCCTATTTCCAGTGCCACCCTATCTCGCTAGTTACAACCTTTCCCCTGAGGAGCATTTTGCAGAAACCCGATCTATCGAGGAGGATGGCCAAGTAGGCCATCGAGCTAAGCGAGCACGATATCACATACCAGCGACGAACGGAAATAAAGTCACAGGTGATCATCGACTTCATCGCAGACTTCAGTGTAAAGATAATGCCTAAAGTCAAAAAGGAAGCCTTCCAAGCTCCCCTCCAAACACAAGACCTCTAGGTCCTATACACCGATAGATCATCCAACACATCAGGATCCGGACTAGGACTCTTACTCGAGGCCCCTAAAGGTAAAGTAATTTTCCACTCCATAAGGTGCCCAGATATGACTAACAACAAGGCCGAGTATGAAGTCGTAATTGTAGGGTTGATGATATCACTGAAGTATGGGGTGCAGCGGTTGAAACTCCACTGTGATTCCCATCTCGTAGTCAACCAAGTCATAGGGACTTTCCAAATGAAGGAACAAAGGTTGCAAAGATACCAGACCGAGATCTGCAAGCTACTACCTTAGTTTGACGAATGCCGGCTCGACCATATTCCACGTGCATAGAACACCAAAGCGGATGGTCTCGCCAAACTAGCCGTAGCTACCAAAATCATCATGACTGGGGATAAAAGTGTAGTCCACCTCCTCAAATCATCACTCGACCAAATCGAGGTAAGAACCGTAAGCTTAACTTGGGATTGGTGCAATCATATTATTGCCTATTTACAGGGTGGCACACTTCTAAACAACAAAAAAGAAGCCAAGAAACAAAGAATGCAAGTAGCCAGATGCAGTCTCCCCCATAGCGACCTATACAAGAGGACTTACGGAAACCCTCTGGAAAAATGCTTGGGCCCAAACCAGATCCAACGCATCCTCAAAGAGTTCCTTGAAGGCCATTGCGATGCTCACTCCGTCAATCGAGAAGATGTCAGATGCCTTATACGGGCGGGATACTATTGGCCCAGCATGAAAAAGGACACCTCAAACTTCGTGAGAAAGTGCGAACAATGCCAAAAGTACGCCCCAATGATTCACCAAGCAGGCGAAAACCTCCACTCGGTCACCTCCCTATGGTCGTTCATCAAATGGTAATGGACATTGTGGGCCCCTTCCCAGCTAGGCAAGGTAATATACGATTCCTTTTTGTTTTACTAAACATCATGAAGAAAAACCTCGAAGACGCCAAGAGACTGTGGCCGGAAATACTACCAGAAGTATTATGGGCGTACCGAACAACTCCAAAGACGAGCATAGAAGAGACGCCCTACTCTTTGGTTTATGGGACTGAGGCAGTAATACTGGTCGAAGTCAGAGAACCCAGCCTAAGGTACTCCCACAAAAGCGGTACGAGTAATGATGAGAGTAAAAGTCAGGAACTCGACAAAATCGATGAACGAAGAGATATGACTTACATAAGAATGGTCGCCCAAAAATATCAAGGAGATCGCTATTATAACAAGAAATCAAAGATCTGGCCACTTAAAGTCGGGAACTACGTGCTGAAATCCAAAACTCAAGCGAGCAAAGACCCATGGGAAGGCAAGCTGGGTACAAAGTGGGACGGTCCGTACAAAATCACAACTAAAGCGAACAAGGGTTTATTCCAATTAGAGACAATGGAAGGAAATCAATTAAAAAATAATTAGGACATCAGCCGCCTCAAATACTTCAACTTCTAAAAGAAAAAATGTCCCCCAAGTCGTACTCTTTTTCCCTCGCTTGTGTTTTGTCCCATTTGGGTTTTCTCAAGGAGGTTTTTAACGAGGCAGCGAAGGGAACACTTTGAGTCAAAGTACGTGAGGGAGGGAATGTTTTTACTCTTTCATTTCCCGACTCCTCGATACTCTCCGAGTCAAACAATGAAGGGACTAGGTAGACTGGGACTAGGACTGGAATGCCAACAAACACCCAAAAATTGTAACTCTCTCCAAGTATATAACCAAAGCAACAATGTCGAAGTAATAAGAAACTTACATTTATCAGGACACTTTTTTGTGTTAAGGTTATGTTTGAACCACACTCGAACAACACCTATCGGCCTTCGGCCATGATTTAATATCGGCCCTCAGACACGATTTAATAAAAGGTTATGTACGACCACGCTCGAACAACACTTATCAACCCTCGGCTAGGATTTAACAAAAGGTTATGTTCGACCACGCCCAAACAACACCTATCGGCCCTCGACCATGAATTAATAAAAGTTTATGTTCGACCACGCTCGAACAATACCTATCAGCCCTCGGCCATGATTTAATAAAAGTATATGTTCAATCACGCTCAAACAACACCTATCGGCCCTCGGCCACAACTACAAAAAGGTTATGTTCGATCCTGCTCGAACAACACCCATCAACCCTCGGCCACGACTAAGACAAGGTCACGTTCGACCTCGCTCGAACAATACCTACCAGCCCTCAGTCGAGATTAATAAAAAGATAAGTTCGACCAAGTTCAAATAGCACCCATCGGCCCTCATTCGAGATTACTAAAGGAGAAGTTCAACCAAGTACGAACAACACCTACCGGCCCTCAGTCACGATTTAAAGAAGTAAAGATTCGACCAAGTTCGAATAACGCCTATTAATCCCCGGCCTCATTCCGATAAACTTTGATATATACAAAGGACAACGACAAAAACATAAAGGATCAAAACGCACAAAGTACATAAACAAATCGCAGCAAATAAAAAAGGTGCAAGTAAAAGCAAAACCAACTCTGATATTATAAACAAAGATTTCTTACAAAGGCTCGTAAAGACATCAGTAAAAATACACAAAAACTTCAGAAAAAGCAAAAAATAATTACTGTTGATCACTACCATCACGGCCCGTGACACCCTTATCGGTTTGACCCTCAACGCCCACTCCATCCTCACTCGGAGGATATATGGAATCATACCAAGCCTCGTCCTTGAGGAGATTTATAGCATCCTCACCGCCCTCATATTCTTCACCAAGATAAGGAGTAGTCGGATCATAGCCACAAGAAATCCAAGCCTCGCAAGCCTTGAAACGAGCATCCTCCTAGTCGGGCCCCGGCTTGAATCCACTCTTTGTATAATTCGCAAGGAATATTAGGGAATCCTGGAGCCGCACATGAAGATGGCCATTCAAGTAGTTTGGCCTTCTCGGCCTCCAGAGCAGCAACCCGATCATAAAGGTCAGAGGTTTCTTTCTCCAACTCCCCAATCCTTTCATCAAGCCGCTCTTTATTAAGCATTACTGTCGACAAGTCATTTTCTCGCTCGGAACAAAGAATTCGGATCACCACTTGAAGGGACTCCGCCTTCCTTAGAACTTCCAACCAAGCCGACTCCGCCTTCTCTAGCTCCTTTCTCAGCGAACTTTCCACTAAGAGCCTCCGCCCTAAACTGACATTCTTCGAGTTGTCCTCCTAGATGGACCACTTGGGCTTGGAGAACATTGCATTGGGATTCTATGCCCCTGCTAAGCTCAAGCTCCTCCTCTTTGCCCCTCAACGTCCCTTCCAAGATGCTGCATTTCTCTACGACCCGCATTGAGTCCTTGTCCCACCCCTTCAAATCCTCCTTCAGCTGGCACACATCGCCGCCCTCGTGGAGCTGACACTTGAGCTCCCGATACTTCTCAAGACATTTAAAATACTTATCTTTCAAATTCACGTAAATATCTTTACGTTTCTGCTCCAGGCGAGCACTCTCGATCTCCGAAATAACCGTCTGCAAAATGAAGAAAAGAAATTAGAGATTACGAAAGAATATCTAAATATAAAGAAACGAATGGACGACGATTGTACTTACTCGAAGAGAAACACCATCAATGTTATTAGACAAAGTATTGTCATCTATCGTCTCGAGGGTCGTGCCCTCAATTTTAGAACAAAGAGGACCAAGGGCAGGGATTATTTCCTTAGTGTTTACAAGTAAGGTACGATTTATCGGGATCACAATAGTCCTTGAACTCCCTTCCAACCTCATTTCGAGTTGAGTGAGTCCCTCATCGATCATCCTCAATTCATCCATATCCATGTCAGAGTCAGATCCAACGTCCTCCTCAGCTACGGCCTTCCTTCTATCATCAGTCGAAGAAGGCACGCCTTTTGTGACCCCGGAAGATGAGGCCTCCTCGTGCCTTAGAAGTGCAAGGCCGTCATTATGCAGCACGCCCTCGATCGTGTCCCCCACGGGACGCATGATAGTTTTCTCCAAGTGATGGGCCTTAGAACTTGCCTCGGGGCTCTCCCAAATATGCACTATGGTCATCTATCGAAGGACAAAGCCACAATCTCCCACATCAATGGATGTCGGCCTCTCTCTCCCATATTCACGGCTCTCATCTTACGGGGCATTAAACCACCGTCATTAGGAGAGACGTCGTTCTTATCAACCAACGAAAAGCGCTTAGGAGAAGAAGTTGCAGATCGAATGGAGACGGGCTCCCGAACTACGGAAGCTGAGGTTGAGACCGGTTCGGAAGACATAGCAGTCACAACAAGAGCCAAAACCGAAGCCGATGATACAGCAGTCACCCTTCGGAAAGAGGGCACTGGTGCCCAGCTCCTCCGAGAACCCTTTCCTAAGAAAAAGACAACATTAAGTTAGCAAAATAAATCCATACGCAATAGGAAATGGGGTGGCCACGATCAAAGAAATGAAATTACCAGTCGAAGGGAGAGCAGGCTTGAATTTTTTGAAAAGTTTTGGCCAATCACGGATACCTACGATGTGAGGGAGAAGTTGATAGACCTAGTGAGAGATATGAGAGATGAGAGAAGGAGGCTGGCCATTGGCTGCAAAAGAGAAAAGTAAAAACATCAAAATTTTGAAAAGAAAATGAACGCAGAAAGAAAAAGGGCACTCACGAGCGTAGTTCAAAGCTTCAGGAAAGCAGTTGGCATTGTCCACGACATCCTCAGTCATGATAAAGAAGAAGTTAAGCCACAACTGAAATTGGCTTTGTCGTCCATCTTCACTACCAAATATTTGCTCCTTGGTGGCGAAGGTTCAGCATCGGCCCCCTATAAAAGCAGGGGCGAATAGATATATCAAGTGCCATAGCACTAGCTCGACTCCGGCCAGCTCGGCAAATTTGGTTAGCAACTTAACCACCTTGTATATGTACGGTGCAAGCTGAACCGGACAGACGCCGTAATGATGACAAAGTTCCTCCACTTGCGAGAGGAGGGGGAAATAATAGGTGATGAGGAAAAGATAGGCATAAAGAGCAAGATACCCAAGACGATGGACCTGTACTACGTCCCCCTCAGTAGGGATCATATCAGCATGGTTTGGAAGGCCGAATTTGGCCTTAAGTTCCGCCAATTCCTTAGGCATCATCGTTGATTTAAAAACTCCAAGTACGGCGTCCGGTACTTTGTAAGGTCGGACCTGGATTTGGTATTACACGGAATTATTTACTATATCGACGGGAAGGTTTCATCCTCAACAATGGCGGTAGCGCTCTCCCCATGGGAGGGAAACACCAACGCCAAGGAAGCAACACGACTCCCCTCACTAGCATCAGAAGATACGATAGACATGATTCAACGTAACATAGGAGAGTAACAAATAAGAGGGAATGAAGAACAATATAGGTTAATGAAATGGAGAAAAGAAATTCGGAGAAGAAGAGAGCAAGAGAAATTTATGGTGTTTCAAAACGTTAGAGGGTTTAAACTTTTAATCAGGTTCAAGGATCTCTATTTATAAAGGTCATGGCACTGAAACCAAAAATGGTTCATCATGATTGGCACTGGAACGGAAGCGACAAGTAATCAAAGGTCACACACGAAACAAAGCAACGCATCGGGAATATGCATCATAATGACGCATGGCATCATGACATCATCCTAACCCGTGGACAAGCATAACTCTAGCAAATCACCCGAGAAATTCAAAGCATTTGAAATGTGCGGCCCACAGAGGGCCACATCGCCTGCTCGCCGCAACAACCACGACCCGTATAGTCCACTTGATTAGCTCGACCACCACTAACATGATCCGTTGATCGAACCCGTCTGCGAAGTCGGCCTCAATAAGCGGAGAGACGAATTGTATGGGTCAAAATCTATCTCTAGAATACTTAGGTCAAGAGGCATTAGTGAAACATTCCCAGGTCGCCACATGTCAAAGTGATCTAAGAAATCCTAGTCGAAGAGTCAACAGGGACTGTAGTCGAGGAGTCATCAAGGATCGAGGTCGAGGCTGAATACCCTTGACGGAGTTATAGCGACTAGTTTCAAGATAGGACATTAAAGAAAATATTCTAGTGGATATTCTCTGCAGGGTTTCTAGGAACACATTCCCTATAAATAGAAAGTGACACAATGATAGGAGATAGGAGATATTCATTTGTAAAATATATTTTGACTTTATAGAGAGAATCTGGTCTTATTGCAAGTCTACAAGAACAACCTTTTCACTAAGATTCTTTTCCACTGGATCCAAGAATAACTCTGATATAAAGGCTTATCCATCATTCATTATTGTTAGAAGGAACATCCATTGATTTCATCCTTTCTCGGGTGACTCATTCGTTCTATTTACATAAATATCATTTATTGTTATTCATCACTATTTAATGCTACATTAGTTCTATTTGGGTTCTTAAATATTGTCATTATTGAGCATCAACATAACTTTTGGAATAGATCTACGTGATATTTATCATATTATCAAAAATTTCATCTTTAGGATATTATTATTAGCGAAGATTAAGCATTTTGTATAAATTTAATTAGTTGAACCAAGATTCATATTTTTGGTCAAACAGTACACATGAACTAGATCGTACCTATTACAATTAAAATGTAAAAACTAATACTAATTTTATTTCAATTTAGATGACACATTTCGCTTTTCGAGAGTCAAACTCTGTGAAGTTTGACTAACATTTAAAAATGTTTTTTTATCACATTGACATGAGAAAAATTACAACTTATTGCACTTTTCATATAGTTATTGAATATTTAAATTTAAAATATTGAGTTGAAGTAATTTAATTTAGCTTCAAAATTTAGTTAAATTGACTTTCGATAAGCAAAACGTGTCATCTGAATTAAAACAGAGAGAAAATATAAATGTCATGAAACTCTGTCATCGAGGTATGTGTTTCTTAAGTTAACGTGCTCATTCAACCTTCTTTTCCTTGGGTAGGAGCAAACGTTATAGTATGCTAGAGTTCAAGAGACTAATGGGAACAAGCCTCAGTTGAGGTATCTAAGTAGAAATCGGTGACAAGTTTGGGAGGATGTGCTAGTATTTGGCCAAAGAGTTAAAAAACGGGCAGCTGAAATTCATAATCTTGACGAATTATATTAAAGAAGATTTTTTTTTAATTTTATGCTAGAGATACAAAAATTTCCGACGGACTCTGTGATGACCCAAAAGGTCATCACTTATTTTAAAAATGAATTCTGTGTTCTGAGGCCTTAAAACCTCCCTTTTATCTCACCTTGATTTGCGTGTGCAGTCCGGGCGTGTATCCGGAAAGCCATTATGTGAAATCTGTGAAAATGATGAATTTTACCTTTAAAATGAATTTAGGTCGACTCCGATCAACATTTTGGGTAAACAGACCCGGACCCGTGATTTGACGATCCCGGAGGGTCGGTAGGAAAATATGGGAGTTGGGTATATGCCCGAAATCGAATTCCAAGGTCCCAAGCCCGATAATGAATTTTTGAAAGAAATTGTTTAACTGAAATTATAAGAGTTTTCAGAAATTTAAATATGTTTGAATTTGATGATATCGGGCCCATATTTTAGTTTTGGAGCCCGGTACAAGTCTTATCTATGATTTAAGTTGAGCCTGTAAAATTTCGTAAGGAACGGACTTCAAATGATGTGAATTGGACCCTCGGTTGTTAAAAATGGAACTTAAGAGTTCATGAGATTTTCTTTGATTTTGCTGCTAAATTCATAGTTATTGATGTTATTTTGATGATTTGATCGCACGAGCAAGTTCGTATGATATTTTTGGACTTGCGTGCATGTTTGGTTTGGAGCCCCGAGGGCTCGGGTGAGTTTTGGATAGGCCACAGAGCGTTTTGAACTTAGGAAAAACTGTTGTGTGTTGCAGGTTTGCAGGCTTCGCAATTGCGAAGCTTGGCTCGAAATTGCGAGTTCGCATTTGCAAACACCCATTGCATTTACGAAGACTGGGCTGGGTAGGGAACCTTCGCAATTGCGAAGCTTATGTCGCAATTGCGACCTTAGCAGGCATCGCATTTACGAACAATGGTTCGCATTTGCGAAGAAGGCAGAGTTGGGAATCCTTCGCAGTTGCGAAGCATTTTGCACAATTGCGAACGTGTCATCGCAATTGCGATATCTGCGCTTGTGTAAATCATAACTTAGCCGAAAATTTCTCATTTTTCCAATTATCACAAACCTAAACACCTCTAGGCGATTTTTCAGAGACAAGTACTCTTCCCAACCGGTTGTTGGTCATTTCTAACTCATTTTCATTAATCTTTAACATTTTTTTTCATGATTTGAACTCAAAATCAAAGGTTTTCATGGGGGAAATTGGGTGTTTTGGGTAGAACCTAGGTTTTTCAAATTTTAGGGATTTGGACCTCGATTTGAGGTTCGATTTCAAAACAAATTATATATTTGGGTGAATGGGTGAATGGGTAATTGGGTTTTGGTTCGAACCTCGGGTTTTGATCATGTGGGCCCGGGGTAGATTTTTGACTTTTTGGGAAAAACTTTAGAAAATCTATTTTCATGCATTAGAATTGATTTATTTGGCATTTATTGATATAGTTAAGTAACTTGTGGCTAGATACGAGGGAATTGGTGGTGGAATCAAGAGGTAAAGCGGTAGTTGAGGCTTGAATTGTGTTCGTGGCATCGAGGTAAGTGTTTGGTCTAACCTTAGCTTGAGGGATTAGGAGTTGTGTATTATTTTCTATGTGTTAATTGTGGAGTATAATGTATAGGCATGGTGACGAGTATCTATACGTCGGTGTCAAGCATGCCCGTGGGTCTAGTGTTGTAATTGTTGTGACTCCGTTGAGATTTACTCATGCTTAATATGTTGATTATCATTTATGGTTCTCTTGCTGGGATGTTATTGTTTATGATATTGTCTCCCTTGTCGGGATGTTATTACCATGACATTGTCTCCCTTGCCGGGATGTTATTGGTTATGATATTGTTTCCCTTGCCGGGATGTTGTTGTTATACTCTTGTTCCCTTGCCGGGATTCTTTTGTGATTGAGGTTGATTTGTAAATGGTAACGGGTGGTACGCCGCCATGGAAATATGTGAAATGGGAGCGGGTTGCACGCCTGCAACGAGATATATGAAATGGGAGCGAGTGAAACGCCTGGAACAAGATATGTGAAATGGGAGCGGGTTACACGCCTGCAACGACATATATGAAATGGGAGCGGGTTGCACGCCTACAACAAGATACATGAAATGGGAGCGGGTTCCACACCTGCAATGAGATATATGAAATGGGAGCGGGTTTCATGCCTGCAACGAGACATATGAAATGGGATCGGGTTGCACGCCTGCAACAAGAAAGAAATGAAAGAGAATAATGTGTTTGTTTTCCTCATTATTGTTGGCAACTAAATTATGGTTTCTTTAGATTCCTCTTAGGTATTGTGTTGTTATCTGATACTCCCCGTAACATGTTTTCCCCTCCCTATCTTTAATTGTGAATATCTGCTTTATTTTTCCGTTGTACATGATTTAACTGCATAGGTTTATTTGGTAGTCTCGTTCTAGCCTCGTAACTACTTCTTTGAGGTTAGGCTAGGCACTTACCAGCACATGGGGTCGGTTGTGCTGATACTACACTCTGCACTTTGTGCAGATACTGATACCGGAGCGTTTGGACCGCAATGAGGTTGTTGCCTTCAGTCCAACAGGCGACCCGAGGTAGTCCTGCAGGCGTCCGCGGGCCTTAGCGTCTCCTTCTATCATTTCCTTCTGTTTTTACTTATTCAGAGATAGAATCATGTATTTCTATTCAGACTTTATTTGTAGTATTCGTAGATGGTCCGTGACTTGTGACACCATATTCTAAGTAGTATTATACTTCAGATTATGCAGCAATGTTTGGTTAAACTATTAAGTTTTCGTCTTCCGCATTTCTGGTTATTTAATTTATTCTGTTGTTTAATCACTTATTACATTGAACTGTTGAACATGCTTAATAAAAATGGTAATGAATTTATAATACTCGGCTTGCCTAGCTTTTACGAGTAGGCGCCATCACGACTCCCGAGGGTGGGAAATCCAGGTCATGACAAGTTGGTATCAGATATCTAGGTTACTCAGGTCTCACAATTCACGGACAAGCTTAGTAGAGTTTGAGGTAACGGTACGGAGACGTCTGTATTTATCCCTCAGAGGCTACAGAGTTAGGAAAACAAAACTTCACATCTATTCATTCATGTCGTGCGATTTGGTTTCTCAATGCTAATTGAACTTCTACTTTATTCTTGTGGCGACACGAGGCATATTGCTAGATTTTGCCCATGAGCATCGAGCAGTTCTCAGCACCAGGGTTCCCGTGCCATGGTTCTGGCACCGAGTGTTCCACCGCCCGCTCAGCCAGCTAGAGTTGGAGGTAGGGGTGCTAGAGGTGGAGGTAGAGGTATTAGAGGTGGAGCTCAGGCCGCTAGAGGTGGAGTCCAGCCAGCAGCAGGCCGTCCCAAAGATGTAGTTCGGAGTGGTGGGGCCCAGCCCCGATGTTATGCTCTTCCATCCAGGCCTGAGGCTGAGGCTTTCGGTGTAGTTATCACAGGTACTGTTCTGGTTTGTAGTAAATATGCTTCAGTTCTATTTGTTCCAGGATCCACATACTCCTATGTGTTGTCTTATTTTGCACCGTATCTGGTCATGCCTAGTGATTCTTTGAGTTCTCCTGTATATGTGTCTAGACCGGTGGGTGATTCTATTATGGTAGATCGTGTCCATCGTTCATGTGTAGTTGTGATTGGAGGTCTTGAGACTCGAGTAGATTTGTTACTGTTGGACATGATTGATTTTGATGTCATATTGAGGATGGACTCGTTATCACCTTACCACACTATCTTGGACTGTCATGCCAAGGCTGTGACCTTAGCCTTGCTGGGTTTTCCTCGTTTACTGTGGATAGGGACTCCTAGTCATTCTACCCGTAGTGTTATCTCATATATGAAGGCTCTGCGTATGGTCGAGAAGGGGTGTTTGGCCTATTTGTCAAATGTTAGTGATTCTAGTGCTGAGATTCCTTCTATGGATTATGTGCCTGTTTTTCGTGATATTCCTGAGGTATTTCATTTAGACCTGCCAGGTATGCCACCCGACAGGGATATTGACTTCTGCATTGATTTGGCTCCGGGCACCCAGCCTATTTCTATTCCGCTGTATCGTATGGCCCCGCCTGAGTTGAAAGAATTGAAGGAGCAGTTGCAAGACTTGCTTGATAAGGGCTTTATTAGGCCTAGTGTCTCGCCTTGGGATGCGCCGGTGTTGTTTGTTAAGAAGAATGATGGACTGATGAGAATGTGTGTAGATTACCGGCAGTTGATCCATGTTAAAATCTGTAACGACCCCGCCGGTCATTTCATGAGTTACCACTCCGTTTCCCCTATTCTGCTTCTTAAAACTTTGTTTATTGGTTCTAACTGTGATCGGGTTGGTTGGCTCGGGTTCGGAGAGGTTTTGGTAAGGTTTGAGACACTTAGTTTCTTTTGAGGAAGCTTAAGTTGGAAAAGTCAACCGGATGTTGACTTATGTGTTAGAGGGCTCGGATGTGAGTTCTGGTGGTTCGGATAGCTTCGGGAGGTGATTTGAGACTTAGGAGCGTGATCGGAATGTGTTTTGGAGGTCCGAAGTAGATTTAGGCTTGAATTAGCGAAATTGGAATTTTGGACGTGGTTTGGTAGCTTTTTTATCAAACGCGTAATTCGGATGATTTTGGAACCTTAGGCTTGAATTCGATGTGTTTCAGTTGATTCGATGTTGTTTGAGGTGTCTTGAAGATTGTTATAAGTTTGGATAGTGGTATACAACTTGTTGGTGCCTTTGGTTGAGGTCCCGCGGGCCTCGAGGTGATTTCGGATGGTTGGCGGAAGATTTGAATTGGGTTTTGGCAGCTGAAGTTCTTCCCATTGCTGTCATAACCGCACATGCGGCTAGGGAATCGCAGGTGCGGTATTGCAGAAGCGAATTTGGAGCCGCAGATGCGGCCAAAGGCATAGTTGAGTAAAACCGCACATGCGGTATTTGAACCGCACCTGCGTGACCGCAGATGCGGAGGTAGGGTCGCAGGTGCGGAAAGTGACTTAAGTGATGACCGCAAAAGCGGTTGCGCAGGAGCGAGTACTGGACTGCAGGTGCGAAAAGCCTGGGCCAGAAGGTATAAAAGGATTCCTTCGCGATTTTGAGTTGTTCTTCACCTTTTCAAGTCGGTTTAGGAGCTTTTTGGGAGATTTTGAAGAGGGATTCAAGGGATAACGTCTGGAGGTAAGATTCTTGAACCTAATAATCGATCCTAAGGCATTATTTCACTGATTTGGCCTGAGATTAATGGAAATTAAGGGTTAAAAATTGGGGATTAGGGCTTGGTATTGGAGACCTTGACTTGAGGATTTGAGGGGCCATTTATGGTCGGATTTGGGACACTTTATATGTATGAACTCGTGGGGAGATAAGGAATCTATTGATGTAAATTTTATCGAATTCCGAGACGTCGGCCCAGGGTCGGGTTTTGGTTAATTTCGGGATTTATGTTGTAAATTGATTATTTTCGCATGGGCTTCGTTCCCTTAGCATATTTTGACGTCGTGATTCTGATTTTGGATAGATTCGACGCGAGTGGAGGTCGATTGGAGGGGCAAAGGCATCGCGAGCTAGAGTTTGGACAGGATTGAGGTGAGTAATGATTTTAAATGTTGTCCTGAGGGTATGAAACACCGGATTACACATCTTTGTGCTATATTGAGGTGATGCACACGCTAGATGACGAGTGTGGGGTCGTGCACCGTTGGTAATTGTGACTTAGTCCATCCCGAGTGGTTGTTTTACCGTGTATTTGATTGAAAACTGTTTGCTATCATCATGTTTTGGGGTGAATGCCATATTTGGGCCTCGTGCCAACTATTTGGACCCTTAGGGTTTTTTTACTGCTATTTCCTCACTTTTATACTTGTACTCAGTCATGCTATACTCTACTATTTTCATAAGTCAGTCATGTTTACACTGTTTTGACACATTAAATGATATTTCAAATGATATTTTGAGCTGAGCATCATGTTTTACTGTTGCCCGGGTGGCTTATGAGATTCTGACTAAGTAAGGCCGAGGGCCTGTGTTGTGAGGATACTTTTGGGTCGGGCTGCACGTCGCAACAGTGATACACTGATTTATGATTATGAGGCCGAGGGACTAAGATTGTACGCCACGATGTGGCTTGTTCATATGAGGCCGAGGGCCTATTGATTATGCCACGAGATGACTTGATATTGCGCTTGGGCCGTAAGGGGCCCCTCTCGGAGTCTGTACACCCCATTGAGCGCGGGTACCTATTGTGATATGAGATATAGCCGAGAGGCTGGTGTTGTTCCATGTTATTGCCCGAGGGGATGATTCTGTTGGTATTGTGCCCGAGGGGTGGTTTTTATGTGTTTATCTTTTCTAGCTGCCTTTCATTTACTTGTTTAACTATTAAAAAGGTGTTTTAAAGAAGCTTATACTGAACTAAGGTGTTTTATGAGATTTTACTGTGTTATTGCACTTTATTGGTTTTACTCTGCCTCTTTATAGCATGTTGTTGTGTTTTTATGTGATTTCTTATCGCTCAGTCTTCATTTATCGTTATTACTCACTGAGTTGGAGTACTCACTTTAATTCCTGCACCCTATGTGCAGATTCAGGCGCTTCAGGTCCTACTAGCGAGGGTTGATAGCTCCCGGCAGATTTTCGGAGTCCAACAGGTAGCTGCTCGGCATTCGCAACCCAGTGTTTCTCCCTCTTATCATTATTTCTTTCCCTTGTACTGGATTTTGTAATAGACTGTGTAGTCCCTTTTCCGTATTCCTAGACTTATGTTAGATGCTCATGACTGTTGACACTCCGATGTCGGGTTGTGTTGGTTTTTCTGCAAATTATACTATTTCACTGTTTCTATTGGGATTTTATCATGTTAATGACTTAACTATACTATTTTAACTGTTTAAGATGACTTGGGTGTTGTGTCGGCTAGCCTTGTCTTCACGAGAGGCGCCATAACGACCGAGTCCGGGTTTAGAGTCGTGACAAGTTGGTATCAGAGCCTAGGTTACATAGGTCTCACGAGTCCTGAGCAGGTTTAGTAGAGTCTGGCGGATTGGTACAGAGACGTCTGTATTTATCCTCGAGAGGCTGCAGAACCTTTATTAAAAACTTCATATTCTTGAAATTCCTTTCGTGCGAATCTGTTGATCCGAGTACTAAACTTCCGTTATTCTATTCTCTCACACATGGTGAGGACACGCACTACCGGTCACGATGGACGACCACTAGTACCACCAACTGTGGCCACTAGAGGCCGAAGACGCGGTCGTGGTCACGGTAGGGCCAGGGGTGTGGCCCGCACAGTAGCTAGGGCAGCACCTGCAGATCCACCAGCCGCCCCAGTTCAGGATCAGGTCCCAGTTGTGGACACTCCAGCAGCACCAGGCTGTGCCCATTGTGATTCCGGATCTTCAGGAGGCCTTGGCTCAGATTCTATCAGCATGCACTGGCCTAGCTCAGGCGGTTTCAGTTACTACAGTCGCAGCTACTTCTCAGGCCGGGGGAGGCACTCACACTCCCGCCGCTTGCACACCTGAGCAGGTCGTGTAGGGACTTCATACACCGGGGGCACATCCAGCCCAGCCGGTTGCAGCTGCTTAGGAATATGTAGCTCCTGCTATGCCAGAGGACGAGCGACGCAGGTTGGAGAGGTTTGGTAGACTTTAGCCTCCGACTTTTAGTAGTGCAGAGGGCAAGGATGCCCAGGGTTTCTTGGACAAGTGTTAAAGGATTATTCGCACAGCGGGTATCCTGGAAACCAGCGGGGTCGCTTTTACTACTTTTCAGTTTTCTGGAGCTGCCTTCACTTGGTGGGAGGCTTATGAGAGGCATAGGCCTGTTGGTACAACACCCCTTACCTGGCAATAGTTCTCTGTTCTCTTTTCGGAGAAATATGTGTCGCAGTCTCACCAAGAGGAGCTGTGCAGGCAGTTTGAGTAGTTGCGTAAGGGAAAGATGACTGTGACGCAGTATGAGATGAGGTTCTCAGAGTTAGCTCGTCGTGCTATTTGGTTGGTTCCGACAGATAGAGAGAGGATTAGGAGGTTTGTTGATGGCCTCACATATCAGCTTCGTATTCTCATGACCAGGGAGAGGGTGTCTGGTGCTACTTTTGAGTAGGTTGTTGACATTGCTCATGAGATTGAGTCAGTTCGTCGCTAGGAGCGAGATGAGAGGGAGGCCAAGAGGCCTCGAGGATCTGGTAGTTATGTTGGTGCTCCTTCGAGAGGTCAGTTTCAGCACGGCAGAGGCCGTCCATTTAGGCATGCTCAGCCTGCTCACCCAGGTTATCGTGGGGTGTCATCGGGTCATGGTTCTCACCGTTCTCATCAGGGCTAGTCATCAGTTAGTGACCTTTCAGCTCGGAGTTCGTCCCATGCTCCATCGGTTCAGGGCTCTTCTATGCCAGGTGCATCTGCTAGTCATTCTGGTGCTAGGGGTTCCCTTCAGTCCCTATCTCCAGCACCCGAGAGTTTCTATAAGTATGGAAAGATGGGTCATATGTGGAGGCAGTGTCCTCGTCGTCTTAGGGGTTCATCTCAGCCGAGGGATCAGCTGTCGGCTTCAGCACTAGTTGCTTCATCACCACCCACCTAGCCATCTAGGGGTGGATGTCAGTCAGTTAGGGGTCGCCCTAGAGGGGAGGTCGCTCAGGTGGCGGTCAGGCCCGTTTTTATGTACTTCCAACTAGACCCGATGTTATTGCTTCCGATGTTGTTATTACAGGTATTGTTTCAGTCTGCCGCAGAGATGTCTCTGTATTATTTGATCCATGTTCCACTTATTCTTATGTGTCATCATACTTTGCTCATTATTTGGATACACCCCGTGAGTCACTTGTTTCACCTGTTTATATATCTACTCTAGTGGGTGATACTGTTGTTGTAGACCGTGTGTACTGGTCATGTGTGGTGACTATTGGGGGTCTGGAGACCCGAGTGGATCTATTGTTGTTATGTATGGTAAACTTTGATGTTATTTTGGCCATGGATTGGCTATCTCCGTGTCGTGCTATTTTGGACTGTCATGCTAAGATAGTGACTTTGGCTATGCCGGGTGTGCCATGGATGAAGTGGCGAGGTTCGACTGATTATCTTCTCAGTAGGGTGATTTCTTTCTTGAAGGCGTTGGGAAGGGTTCTCTTTCATACTTAGCATTTGTGAGGGATGTCGGTGTAGAGACTCACAGTATTGATTCTGTTCAAGTTGTGAGGGATTTTCCCGATGTGTTTCCTTTAGACCTGTCAGGCATGCCACCAGACGGGGATATTGATTTCGGTATTGATCTGGTGCTAGGCACTCATCCCATTTCTATTCCATCGTATCGTATGGCACCAGCGGAGTTGAAGGAGTTAAAGGAGCAGCTTCAGGAACTCCTTGACAAGGGTTTCATTTGGCCTAGTGTGTCACCTTGGGGTGCGCCGGTTCTATTCGTGAAGAATAAGGATGGCACTATAAGGATGTGCATTGATTACAGGCAGTTGAACAAGGTAATAATTAAGAACAAGTATCATTTGCCTCGTATCGATGATTTGTTTGACCAGCTTCAGGGAGCAAGAGTTTTCTCAAAAATTGATCTTTGTTCAGGTTATTACCAGGTGAAGATCAGGGACTCAGACATTCTTAAGACAGCTTTTAGGACCCGATATGGTCATTATGAGTTCTTGGTGATGTCTTTTGGGATGACCAATGCCCCAGCAGCATTCATGCATTTGATGAACAGCGTGTTCCGGCCGTATCTCGACTCGTTAGTCATAGTCTTCATTGATGAAATTCTGGTATACTCGCGTAGTCAGGAGGAGCACGCGGAGCATTTGAGAGTTGTGTTGCAGAGATTGAGGGAGGAGAAACTTTATGCAAAGTTCTCCAAGTGTAAGTTTTGGCTCGATTCCGTGGCATTCTTGGGGCACGTGGTGTCCAATGAGGGTATTCAGGTTGATCTAAAGAAGATAGAGGCGGTTCGGAGTTGGCCCAGACCGTCCTCAGCCATAGAGATTCGCAATTTTCTTAGTTTGGCAGGTTATTATAGACGTTTTGTTTAGGGATTCTCATCCATCGCATCGCCCTTGACCAAGTTCACTCAAAAGTGTTCTTCATTTGTATGGTCAGATGAGTGTGAGGATAGCTTTCAGAAGCTTAAGACTACCTTGACCACAGCTCAGTTAGTTTTGCCATCAGCTTTAGGTTCATATACCGTGTATTGTGATGCTTCGAGAGTTGGTATTGTGTGTGTATTGATGTAGGAGGGTAGAGTTATTTCTTATGCTTCGCGTCAGTTGAAGCCCCATGAGAAGAACTACCATGTTCATGATTTGGAGTTGGCTTCCATTGTTCACGCGTTGAAGATTTGGAGGCATTATTTGTATGGTATGTCTTGTGAGGTGTTTATTGATCATCGTAGCCTCCAGCACTTTTTCAAGCAAAAGGATCTCAATTTGAGGCAGCGGAGATGGTTGGAGTTGCTAAAGGATTATGATATCACTATTTTGTACCATCCAGGGAAGGCCAATGTGGTGGCCGATGCTTTGAGCCGGAAGGCAGTGAGTATGAGGAGTTTGGCATATATTCCAGTTGGGGAGAGACCTCATGCAGTTGATGTTCAGGCCTTGGCCAATCGGTTCATGAGGTTAGATATTTCAGAGCCCAGTCGGGTGTTGGCTTGTGTGATTTCCCGGTCTTCCTTACATGATCGCATCAGAGAGCGCCAGTATGATGATCCTCATTTGCTTGTCCTTAAGGACAGAGTCCATCATGATAATGCAAGAGATGTGACTATTGGTAATGATGGGGTGTTGAGGATGCAGGGCCGGATATGTGTGCCTAATGTAGATGGGCTTCGGGATTTGATTCTGGAGGAGACCCATAGCTCGTGGTATTTTATTCATCCGGGTGCCGCGAAGATGTATCAGGATCTGAGACAGCATTATTGGTGGAGGAGAATGAATAAGGACATTGTGGGGTTTGTAGCTCGGTGTCTCAATTGTCAGCAGGTGAAATATGAGCATCAGAGACCGGGTAGCTTGCTTCAGTGGATGGATATTCCAGAGTACAAGTGGGAGAAGATCACCATGGACTTTGTAGTAGGGCTCCCACGGACTTTGAAGAAGTTCGATGCTATTTGGGTGATTGTGGATCGGTTGACCAAGTCCGCGCACTTCATTCATGTGTGTACTACCTATTCTTCAGAGCGGTTGGCAGAGATCTATATCCGGGAGATTATTCGTTTGCATGGTGTCCCAGTTTCTATTATTTCAGATAGGGGCACTCAGTTTACTTCGCAGTTTTGGAGCTCTTTGCAGCGAGAGTTGGGTACTCAGGTTGAGTTGAGCACAGCTTTTCACCCTCAGACGGACGGGCAGTCCGAGCACACTATTCGGATATTGGAGGACATGTTGTGTGCTTGTGTCATTGATTTCGGAGGGTCGTGGGATCAGTTTCTACCGCTCATAGAGTTTTCTTATAACAACAGCTACCAGCCGAGTATTCAGATGGCTCCATATGAGACTTTGTTTGGGAGGCGGTGTAGATCTCCAGTTTTTTCGCTTGAGCTGGGTGAGGCTAGGCTATTGGGGATAGACTTGGTGCAGGATGCTTTAGAAAAGTGAAGGTGATTTAGCAGAGGCTTCGTACAACGCAGTCGAGACAAAAGAGTTATGCTGATAGGAAGGTTCGGGATGTGTCCGACATGGTGGGTGAGAAGGTCCTGTTGAAGGTTTCACCCATGAAGGGTGTTATGAGATTTGGGAAGAAGGGTAAATTGAGTCATCGGTTCATTGGGCCTTTTGAGGTGCTTCGGAGGATTGGGGAGGTGGCATATGAGCTTGCTCTGCCACCCGGTTTGTCGAGTGTGCATCCAGTATTTCATGTCTCTATGCTCCTGAAGTATATTGGGGATCTGTCTCATGTTCTGGATTTCAGCACGGTTCAGTTAGATGGTGATTTGACTTATGATGTGGAGCCAGTGGCTATTTTGGAGCGTCAGGTTCGAAAGTTGAGGTCAAAGAATATAGCTTCAGTAAAAGTGCAGTGGAGAGGTCGGCCCGTAGAGGAGGCTACCTGGGAGACCGAGCGGGAGATTCGGAGCAGATATCCTCACATGTTTGAGGCTTCAGGTATGTTTCTTGACCCGTTCGAGGACGAACGTTTGTTTAAGAGGTGGAGGATATACCGACCAGGCCGGTCGTTTCATGAGTTGCCGCTATTTTTCCCCTATTTCTACTTCTTATTGCTTTGTTTATCGGTTTTATCTATGATCGGGTTGGTTGTCTCGGGTTCGGAGAGGTTTTGGTAAGGTTTGAGACACTTAGTCTCTTTTGAGGAAGCTTAAGTTGGAAAAGTCAATCGGATATTGACTTATGTGTTAGAGGGCTTAGATGTGAGTTCCGGTGGTTCGGATAGCTTCGGGAGGTGATTTTAGACTTAGGATCGTGATCGGAATGTGTTTTGGAGGTCCGGAGTAGATTTAGGCTTGAATTGGAAAAATTGGAATTTTGGCATTTTTCGGTTGATAGGTGAGATTTCAATATAGGGGTCGGAATTGAATTCTGGAAGTTGTGGTAGGTTCGTTGTGTCATTTGGGAGGTGTGTGCAAAATTTCAGGTCATTCTGACGTGGTTTGGTATGCTTTTTGATCAAAAGCGTAATTCGGAAGATTTTGGAACCTTAGGCTCGAATCCGATGTGTTTAGGTTGATTCAATGTTGTTTGAGGTGTTTTGAAGATTAGTATAAGTTTGGATAGTGGCATAGGACTTGTTGGTGCCTTTGGTTGAGGTCCCGGGGGCCTTGGGGTGATTTCGGATGGTTGGCAGAAGATTTGAATTGGGTTTTGGCCGCTGAAGTTCTTCCCATTGCTGCCATAACCGCACCTGTGGCTAGGGGACTGCGGTATCGCAGAAGCAAGTTTGGAGCCGCAGATGTGGCCAAAGGCATAGTTGAGTGAAACCGTAGATGGGGTATTTGAACCACACCTGCATGACCGCAGATGCGGAGGTAGGGTCACAGGTGCGGAAGGTGACTTAAGTGATGACCGCAGAAGCGTTACTCGGACCGCAAAAGTGGTTGCGCAGGACGAGTACTAGACCGCAGGTGCGAAAAGCCTGGGCCAGAAGGTATAAAAGGATTCCTTCGCGATTTTGAGTTGTTCTTCACCATTTCAAGCCGGTTTAGGAGCTTTTTGGGAGATTTTGAAGAGGGATTCAAGGGATTACGTCTGGAGGTAAGATTTTTGAACCTAATAATCGATCCTAAGGCATTATTTCACTGATTTGGCCTAAGATTAATGGAAATTAAGGATTAAAAATTGGGGATTAGGGCTTGGTATTGGAGACCTTGATTTGAGTATTTGAGGGGCCATTTGTGGTCAGCTTTTGGGACTTTTGATATGTATGAACTCGTGGGGAGATAAGAAATCTATTAACGTAAATTTTATCGAATTCCGAGATGTGGGCCCGGGGGTCGGGTTTTGGTTAATTTTGGGATTTATGTTGTAAATTGATTAGTTTCGCATGGGCTTTGTTCCCTTAGAATATTTTGACGTCGTGATTCTGATTTTGGATAGATTCGACGCGAGTGGAGGCCGATTCGAGGGGAAAAGGCATCACGAGCTAGAGTTTGGACCGGATTGAGGTGAGTAATGATTTTAAATGTTGTCTTGAGGGTATGAAACCCCGAATTACACATCGATGTGCTATATTGAGTGATGCACACGATAGATGACGAGCGTGGGGTCATGCACCGTTGGTGAATGTGACTTAGTCCATCCCGAATGGTTGTTTTACCGCATATTTGATTGAAAACTGTTTGCTATCATCATGTTTTGGGCTGAATGTCATATTTCGGCCTCGTGCCATCTATTTGGACCCTTAGGGGGTTTCTACTGCTATTTCCTCACTGTTTTGACCTTATACTTATACTCAGTCATGCTATACTCTACTGTTTTCATAAGTCAGCCATGTTTACTCTGTTTTAACACATTAAATGATATTTTGAGATGAGCATCATGTTTTACTGTTGCTCAAGTAGCTTATGAGATTCTGACTGAGTAAGACCGAGGGCCTATGTTGTGAGGATACTTTTGGGTCGGGCTACACGCCGCAGCAGTGGTACACTGATTTATGATTATGAGGCCGAGGGCCTGAGATTGTACGCCACGATGTGGCTTGTTGATATGAGGCCGAGGGCCTATTGATTATGCCATGAGATGGCTTGATATTGCGCTTGGGTCGTAAGGGGCCCCTCTCGGAGTCCGTATACCCCCATTGAGCGCGGGTACCCTTTGTGATATGAGATATAGCCCGAGGGGCTGGTGTTGTTCCATGTTATTGCCCGAGGGGCTGATTCTGTTGGTATTGTGCCCGAGAGGCGACTTTTATGTGTTTATCTTTTCTAGCTGCCTTTCATTTACTTGTTTTACTATTAAAAAGGTGTTTTAAAGAAGCTTATACTAAACTAAGGTGTTTTATGAGATTTCACTGTGTTATTGCACTTTATTGGTTTTACTCTACCTCTTTATAGCATGTTGTTGTGTTCTTATGTGATTTCTTATCGCTCAGTCTTCATTTATTGTTATTACTCACTGAGTTGGAGTACCCACTTTAATCCCTGCACCCTATGTGCAGATTCAGGCGCTTCAGTCCTGCTAGCGAGGGTTGATAGCTCCCGGCAGATTTTCGGAGTCCACTAGGTAGCTGCTCGGCATTCCCAGCCCAGTGTTTCTCCCTCTTATCATTACTTTTTCCCTTGTACTAGATTTTGTAATAGACTGTGTAGTCCCTTTTCCCTATTTCTAGACTTATGTTAGATGCTCATGACTGGTGATACCCCGATGTTGGGTTGTGTTTGTTTTTTTGCAAATTATACTATTTCACTGTTTCTATTGGGATTTGATCATGTTAATGACTTAATTATATTGTTTTAAATGTTTAAGATGACTTGGGTGTTGTGTCGGCTGGCCTTGTCTTCACAAAAGGTGCCATCACGACCCGGTCCGGGTTTAGGGTCGTGACAACAATCAAGAATAAGTATCCATTGCCGAGGATTGATGATTTGTTTGATCAGCTTCAGGGTTCCAAGGTATTTTCAAAGATCAACTTGAGATCTGGCTACCATCAGTTGAGGATTAGGGCATCCGATGTCCCTAAGATAGCTTTCCGCAATCGGTACGGTCATTATGAGTTCTTGGTAATGTCATTCGGGTTGACAAATGCCACAGCAGCTTTTATGGATTTGATGAACCGAGTGTTCAAGCCTTACTTGGATTAATTCGTGATAGTCTTCATTGATGATATTTTGAGTTATTCCCGCAGCCGAGACGAGCATGAGCAGCATCTGAGAGTTGTTCTTCAGACTTTGAGAGATAGTCAGTTGTATGCTAAGTTTTCGAAGTGCGAGTTTTGGTTGGGGTCAGTTTCTTTCTTGGGTCATGTTGTTTCAGAAGAGGGTATTCAGGTAGATCCAAAGAAGATAGAGGTAGTCAAGGACTAGCCTAGACCCGCATCAGCTACAGAGATCCGGAGTTTCTTGGGTTTGGCAGGCTATTATCGTCGGTTTGTGGAGGGGTTTTCATCTATTGCAGCCCCGATGACCAGTTTGACCCAGAAGGGTGCCTAGTTCAGGTCGTCGTATGAGTGTGAGGTGAGCTTTCAGAAGCTCAAGACAGATTTGATTATAGCGCCAGTGTTGATTTTGCCCACAGGATCAGGGCCATATACAGTTTATTGTGATGCATCTCGTATTGGACTTGGTGCGGTGTTGATGCAGGATGGTAAGGTCATTGCTTATGCTTCGCGTCAGTTGAAGATTCATGAGAAGAACTATTCGGTTCATGATTTGGAGTTAGCAGCCATTGTTCACGCGTTGAAGATTTGGAGGCATTATCTGTATAGCGTGGCATGTGAGGTGTTCACGGATCACAAGAGTCTCCAGTATTTGTTCAAGCAGAAGGATCTAAATTTGAGGCAGAGAAGGTGGTTGGAGCTATTGAAAGACAATGATATCACCGTCTTATACCATCCGGGTAAGTCCAATGTGATGGCCGATGTTTTGAGTAGGAAGTGAGCTAGTACGGGCAGTCTTGCGTATATTCCGGTCGGTGAGAGACCGCTTGCTTTGGATGTTCAGGCTTTGGCCAATCGGTTCATAGGGTTGGATGTTTCTGAGCCCAACCGTGTATTAGCTTGTACAGTCGCTCGTTCTTCTTTATTGGAGCGCATCCGAGATCGGCAATATGATGATCCTCATTTGTGTGTCCTTAGAGACACGGTGCAGCACGGTGGTGCCAAGCAGGTTACACTAGGAGATGATGGGGTTTTGAGTCTACAGGGTCGAGTTTGTGTGCCTAATGTTGATGGACTCCGAGAGTTGATTTTAGAGGAGGCCCATAGTACCCGGTACTCTATTTATCTGGGCGCCGCTAAGATGTATCAGAATTTGCGGTAGCATTATTGGTGGAGGAGGATGAAGAAGGATATTGTTGCTTATGTGGCTCGGTGTTTGAATTGTCAGCAGGTAAAGCACGAGCATCAGAGACCTGGTGGTTTGTTTCAGAGGATTGAGCTTCCCGAGGGGAAGTGGGAGCGTATCACTATGGACTTTTCTGTTGGACTCCCACGGACTCATAGAAAGTTCGATGCAATGTGGGTTATTGTTGGTATGCTGACCAAGTCAAAGCATTTCATTCCTGTGACAGTCTCCTATTCTTCTGAGAGGTTAGGGGAGATCTATATCAGGGAGATTGTTCGTCTTTATGGTGTTCCAGTGTCTATCATTTCTGATCGAGGCACGCAGTTTACCTTGCATTTCTGTAGAGCAGTTCAGCGTAAGTTGGGCACACGGGTCAAGTTGAGCACAGCAGTTCATCCTCAGACGGACGGGGAGTCCGAGCATACTATTCAGATTTTGGAGGATATGATCAGCGCTTGTGTTATTGACTTTGGAGGCTCGTTGGATCATTTTTTGCCTTTAGCGAAGTTTGCCTATAACAACAATTACCAGTCGAGCATTCATATGGCTCCTTATGAGGCTTTATATGGTAGGCGGTGTCAGTTGGGTGGTTTGATCCGGGAGAGGCTCGGTTGTTGGGTACGGATCTAGTACAGGATGCCTTGGACAAGGTCAGGATCATTCAGGATAGACTTCGTACAGCTCAGTCCAGGCAAAAGAGTTATGCCGACCGTAAGGTTCGTGATGTTGCATTCATGGTCGGCGAGCGAGTGTTGCTTCGGGTGTCGCCTATGAAGGGCGTAATGAGATTTGGAAAGAAGGGCAAGCTTAGCCCTAGGTTCATTGGCCCGTTTGAGATTCTTGATCGAGTGGGAGAGGTGGCTTACAAACTTGTGTTGCCGCCGAGTTTATCAGTCGTGCATCCAGTGTTTCACGTGTCCATGCTTCGGAAGTATCACAGCGATCCATCCCACGTATTAGACTTCGGCACTGTCAAGTTGGACAAGGACTTGTCATATGAGGAGGAGCCGGTAGCTATTCTAGATCGGCAGGTTCGTCAGTTGAGATCGAAGAGTTTTCCTTCTGTCCGTGTTCAGTGGAGAGGTCAGCCTGTTGAGGCATTGACCTGGGAGTCTGAGTCCGATATCCAGAGCCGTTATCCCCATCTTTTCTCTGACTCAGGTACTTCCTTTTTCTGTCCGTTCGAGGACGAACACTTGTTTTAGAGGTGGAGAATGTGATGACCCATTTTAGAAATGAATTCTGTGTTCCGAGGCCTTAAAACCTCCCTTTTGTCTCATCTCGATTTGCATGCGCGGTCCGGGCGTGTATCCGGAAAGCCATTATGAAAAAGTCTGTGAAAAATGATGAATTTTACCTTTAAAATGAATTTAGGTTGACTTTAGTCAACATTTTGGATAAACAGACCCGGACCCGTGATTTGACGGTCCCGGAGGGTCCGTAGGAAAATATAGGACTTGGGTGTATACCCGGAATTGAATTCGAGGTCCCAAGCCCGAGAAATAAATTTTTGAAAGAAATTGTTTAACTGAAATTATAAGAGTTTTTACAAATTTAAAGATCTTTGAATTTGATGATATCGGGCCCGTATTTTGGTTCCGGAGCCCGGTACAGGTCTTGTATGTGATTTAAGTTGAGCATGTAAAATTTGGTAAGAAACGGACTTGAAATGACGTGAATCGGACCCTCGATTGCCAAAAATGGAACTTAAGAGTTCATGAGATTTTCTTTGATTTTGATGCTAAATTCATAGTTATTGATGCTATTTTGATGATTTGATCGCACGAGCAAGTCCGTATGATATTTTTGGACTTGCGTGCATTTTTGGTTTGGAGCCCCGAGGGCTCGGGTGAGTTTTGGATCGGCCACGGAGTGTTTTGAACTTAGGAAAAGCTGTTGTGTGTTGCAGGTCTACAGGCTTCGCAATTGCGAGTTCGCATTTGCGAACACCCATCGCATTTGCGAAGACTGGGCTGGGTAGGGAACCTTCGCAATTGCGAAGCTTATATCGCAATTGCGACCTTAGCAGGCATCGCATTTGCGAACAATGGTTCGCATTTGTGAAGAAGGCAGAGTTGGGCATCCTTCGCAATTGCGAAGCATTTGCCGCAGCTGCGAACGTATCATCGCAATTGCGATATCTGCGCCTGTGTAAATCATAACTTAGCCGAAAATTTCTCATTTTTCAAACCCTCTCAAACCTAAACACCTCTAGGCGATTTTTTAAAGACAAGTACTCTTCCAAATTGATTGTAAGTCATTCCTAACTCGTTTTCATTAATCTTTAACATCTTTTCTCATGATTTCAACTCAAAATCAAAGGTTTTCATGGGGGAAATTGGGTGTTTTTGGTAGAACCTAGGTTTTTCAAATTTTAGGGATTTGGACCTCGATTTGAGGTTCGATTTAAAAACAAATTATATATTTGGGTTCGTGGGTTAACGGGTAATTGGGTTTTGGTTCGAACCTCGGGTTTTGACCATGTGGGCCCGGGGTCGATTTTTGACTTTTTGGGGAAAACTTTAAAAAATCTATTTTCATGCATTAGAATTGATTCATTTAGCATTTATTGATATAGTTAAGTAACTTGTGGCTAGATACGAGCGAATTGGTGGTGGAATCAAGAGGTAAAGCAGTAGTTGAGGCTTGAATTGTGTTCGTGGCATCGAGGTAAGTGTTTGGTCTAACCTTATCTTGAGGGATTAGAAGTTGTATCTTATTTGCTATGTGTTAATTGTGGTGTACGGCGTATAGGCATGGTGACGAGTATCTATACGTCGGTGTCAAGCATGCCCGAGGGTCTAGTGTTGTAATTGTTGTGACTCCGTTGAGATTTACTCATGCTTAATATGTTGATTATCATTGATGGTTCCCTTGCCGGGATGTTATTGTTTATGATATTGTCTCCCTTGCCGGGATATTATTGCTATGACATTGTCTCCCTTGCCGGGATGCTATTGTTTACTGTTTCCCTTGTCAGGATGTTGTTGTTATACTCTTGTTCCCTTGCCGGGATTATTTTGTGATTGAGGTTGATTTATAAATGGGAACGGGTGGTACGCCGCCACGGAAATATGTGAAATGGGAGCGGGTTGTATGCCTGCAACGAGATATATGAAATGGGAGCGGGTTGCACGCCTTCAACGAGATACATGAAATGGGAGCGGGTTGCACGCCTGCAACGAGATATATGAAATGGGAGCGGGTTGCACGCCTGCAACGAGACATATGAAATAGGATCGGGTTGCACGCCTGCAACCAGAAAGAAATGAAAGAGAATACTGTGTTTGTTTTCCTCATTATTGTAGGCAACTAAATTATGGTTTCTTTACATTCCTCTTAGGTATTTTGTTGTTATCTGATACTCCCTGTAGCATGTTTTCCCCTCCCCATCTTTAACTGTGAATATCTGCTCTTTTTTTTCGCTGTATATGATTTAACTGCACAGGTTTATTCGGTAGTCTGGTTCTAGCCTCGTCACTACTTCGCCGAGGTTAGGCTAGACATTTACCAGAACATGGGGTCGGTTATGCTGATACTACACTCTGCACTGTGTGCAGATACTGATACCGGAGCGTTTGGACCGCAGTGAGTTGCTGCCTTCAGTCCAACAGGCGACCCGAGGTAGTCCTGCAGACGTCCGCGGGCCTTGGCGTCTCCTTCTGTCATTTCCTTCTATTTTTACTTATTCAGAGACAGAATCGTGTATTTCTATTCAGACTTTATTTGTAGTATTCGTAGATGGTCCGTAACTTCTGACAGCAAATTCTGGATAGTATTGTACTTCAGATTATGTAGCAATGTTTGGTTAAACTATTAAGCTTTCGTCTTCCGCATTTCTGGTTATTTAATTTATTCCGTTGTTTAATCACTTATTACATTGAACTGTTAAACATGCTTAATAATGATGGTAATGAATTTATAATACTCGGCTTGCCTAGCTTTCATGAGTAGGCGTCATCACGACTCCTGATGGTGGGAAATCTCGGTCGTGACAGATTCTTTCGGTTATTTTAAGAATAAATTTTTTTGTGAAAGAATTGCGACTGACCCTGTCGGAAATTATCATTTTGGAATTTTTTTAATGTTTTCGACCGCTTCCCACAGAAATTAAATCTAGAAAAATATAACCATGGTAAATAACTAATTTATCCACAGGCCTAACAGGAAAATGAAAACAAAGCAACCAAACAATACGAGCACAAACAAGAGGAGCCAATCACAAATTCCAACCTATTAAACGCCTAAACTATCAATTCCAACCACTCAGACCCCTAAACCTTAAATTATCCAATCAAACTCCAATAATTGAAGTAAAACATCAAAGTAAATTTCAAATCATTGAGATATAATTCAAGTCGCATCCGAATCTAATCAAACAAGTAAATGTTCCGAAAACCTCAACTGTATCAACTAATGTCACAGTGATGGTTGCGCATTCGACCGAATCCAGTAACTTTTGTTCTGACCCTGTATTTGTATAAAAAATCTAATGAATATGTAAAAATTATTAATTTAGAACTCAACAACTTAAAATGATTATTTTTCTGAACCGATAAAGTTCAAATCCTAGCAGCGCCTCTGCCTAAGTATATATCATTATAGGGGCTAAAATTCCTTTAGGCCCTACCAATTTTATGGCCTAAAGTCAAACTTTATTAGGGACCTTAATTTTTTAATTTTTTTATTATTTATTTGAAATCTATTTTTTTAGTTTTTCTTAGATACAAAGTTATAAATAATGTTCTTACAAACAATAACTCCTAATAAGTATTTCTCAATTGACAATATAACTAATCCATTAAACCTTTCTTGTGACATTGTTGTTCTTAAGTAAGATTTTATCAATTTTAATTTTGAAAACTTAACATGAGTTATTAACATTATTCCATATGCAATTTAGGCTTTTGGAAAAGAATTAAATCTTTTTATTTGATTAAATGTATCAATTAAACTGTTATCTTCTAATTGTACTATTTTCCTTAATACTTTTAATTCAGAAAATAAATCTAAACCATCAATATCAAATTGATTTTTATGCTTTACGGAACATCCAAAATTAAGGCAATATTTTTTCAAATTTCCAACATCTAGCGATCTTAGTCATTACTACTAAATAGAAAATCAAAAATATTTCCATATGCTTTCAATTGTTTAAATTTATTTTGAAGTGAAAAAATAGGTTTGTCTATTATATATAAAAGTAATCAACTCTAAAGGACTCTTCGAAAGATTTTCAGATTTCATAATCAACATTGCACATCAAATTGTTACTTCCTATATATCACACGTTTCTTGCTAAATTCGGATTTGATATTTATTTCAAGTGCAATTTCCTTGATAAAAATCATTGCAGTTGCAAATCCTACTTCTCTATATTTGTTAAAGAAAGAAATCAAACTTTTTCACTTTACAGAATACTTTTTTAAACTTATACATAATATATTAGGTGTAACAAAAAAATAGGGCCCCAAAAATATGGGGCATAAAACGGTTGCTTTACTTGCTTTATGGAAGAGCCGCCCCTGTGTGTATAAAATTTATATTTAACTAGAGTTATGTTCTACATCTGGAAAATGAGAGTTTCTTCGTAGTTAACACTTGAAAAAAGTTTGGCTCTTGTAATAATGTAAAAGTGAAAATAATCTATATTTGACTCGAGTGTGGAATAATTATGTTGCGGAAGGCCGTGGGTTAACTAGTACACAATCACACAGAACGTAAATAGAGAAGAAAAATTAACACAAGGATCCCAAATAGTCACAAACATATGAGAGAAAAGTTTCCCAATTTGACAAGGACAATAAGTTTTCTTTTTCCAAATCTATCAGAACAATAGGTTTTCCCAAACCTATACGGATTATGGTTTTCCTAATAATACTAGTAAATAATTCATGCCACAGAATAACAAATCTTTCCCTTGGCTTGAATTTTCTTCATCAACAGAAACAATGCCTTTCTGCCTTGCCCTCAGCCCTCGTGAGGGCTCTACTGAGTACTAGACACATCAATCAAGTCTAGGCAATGCCTAAACTTGTTGGCCAGGACTGTCTTGGTCATCATATCAGCTGGATTGCCATGCGTAGACACTTTCTCCACATAATTATTTTGATATAATGTCTCGAATAAAGTAATGTCTGACTTAGATATGCTTTGTTCGCTCATGAATCTTATTCTTAGTAAGATGAATAGCACTTTGGCTGTCACAAAATACTAGTGTCTTCTTCTGAGCTAGTCCAAGATCACGTACCAAGCCTTGTAGCCAAATAGACTTTTTAACTACTTTCATAATTGCCATATACTCAGCTTCTACGGTAGACAAAGTAACAACAGACGGCAAAGTCGCCTCCAATTTATGACACTACCAGAAAGAGTAAAAACATAACCTGTCAGTGATCTTCTTTTATCTAAGTCTCCTGCATAATCTGAATCGACATAGTCAACTAAGGATTCTCTCAACTTGTCTTTGTAAAAAGTCAAGCCTACATCTGCAATACCGTTCAAGTATCTCAAAATCCACTTCACCGCTTGCCAATATTCTTTACCAGAACATGCCGTGTATCTACTCACAACACTAACAACATGTGAAATGTCAGGGCGAGTGCGAACTATAGCATACATAATTCTACCTACAACACTCGAATATGTAACACTATACATCTGCTCCATCTTCTCGTTTGTTTTTGGTGACTTGTCTACAGATAACTTGAAATAGGAAGCAAAAAAGAACAGACACAGATTTAGCATTTGTCATATTAAATCTCTTGAGTACCAGACCATATAAAGATTTCTTAAGTAAGAAAACATGATTATTCTTATCCTGAGTAATGAATCCTCAGGTTGGCTTATGGAAATCTTCTCATCCAACTCTCCATGCAAGAATGTAGTTTTCATATCTAATTGCTCCAGCTCTAAGTCATGAAGAGCCACCAAATCCAGTAATACCCTGATAGAGCTATGCTTTACCACTAGAAAGAACACTTTAGTGTAATCCATGCTATTAATCTTGCCTTCTCCCTTGATGGTTCAACCCCTGGATTGCCCTCTTTTCTTTCGAAAATCTATTTGCAGCCTAGTATCTTATGTCCCTTTGGCAATGGAACAAGCATCTATTTCTGATTGTTATGAAGAGACTCAATATCTTCACTCATAGAACCAGCCCACTAATCTACTTTTGGACTAGAAATAGCTTCTTTATAGCTATTAGGCTCAAGCACATCAATGGTCTCTGCAACTGACAAAGCAAACTCCACAAAATTTGCATATCCAGGAAAATTACCATCAACTACGTTTGCAAACCTTTATGGTGGATTGATCACTCTCTTCTCTCTACCTGTTGTAACGCTATATGGTTGTTGTTGCGCATGTGCATCAACATTATTATATTGATTAATATTTTGCACCTCCTCCACTTCCTCTACTTTAGAACTACTAGGCTGAGCTATTGGAGATTCAATTTCTATCTCTCTGCGGTCACTAACACCACGATCTGTTTCTGCTATTGCCTTCTCCCTCTAACTATCCAGTGAGGCAAACTCATCGAATGTTACATCCCTACTGATAATTACCCCTGGAGTCTTTTGATCTGTGCACCACAACGTATAACCTTTCACTCCAGTTGCATACCCTAGAAAATATGCACTTATTTGCGCTCGGCTCAAGTTTTTCATCTGTCACATGAGAATAAGCAGGACAACCAAGTATCCTTAAATATGAATAATTAGCAGGCGAATCGGACCAAACCTCAAAAGAAGTTATGAAATCAATAGTTGTGGATGGAGATCTGTTGACCAAATAACAAGCTGTATTGATTGCTTCAGCCCAAAAATCCTTGCTAACATATGAATGTGAAAGCATGTTTTGTGCCCTATCAAAAAGCATTTTGTTCATACGTTCTTCAACACCATTCTATTATGGTGTTCTGAAACAAGTGTGGTATCTCACTATGCCCTCTATGCTGCAGAAATTATTGAGCTCAGAATTGCAAAATTTCAACCCATTGTAAGTTCGAAGATGCTTAACTTTTCTTTCCGTCTGCCTCTCAACCATCGTCTTCCATTTAACAAATGTTGGAAATGCCTTATCTTTTGTTTTCAGAAAATACACCCACACCATCCTTGAGTAATTATCAATCAAATTCATAAAATACCTGTCACCACTGTTGGAGGAAACTTTGTTTGGACCCTACAAGTTTGAATGTATATAATCTAACTTGTCTCTAGTCTTGTGCTCGGCCTTCTTGCTGATCTTTACCCTTGTATGTTTACCAAATATACAATGCTCACAAAAATTCAAAACATGATTTTTGTATCTATTCAGCAAATTCTGCTTACTCAACAAAGACAACCCTCTATCACTCATATGACCAAGTTGCAAGTGCCACAACTGAGACCGATTCATATCATTTTTCTCAGAAGCTACAGAAGCTTCCCTTTCACTACATTGGCCTGAATATGATACAATTTAGAAAACAATTTAACCTTCAAGAGTACCATGGAGACTTTACACGCTTTAAGTATTCCATTATCGGAGTGAAACTTATACCCTTGATCATCCAAAGTCGAAAGAGAAATCAAATTTCTCTTTATCCGAGGAACATGCCAACACTCAATATTTCTGATAATTCCATCGAACATTCTTAATTTTATTTACCAATTCCCTCTACTGGTAATGGATTATTATCTCTCATGTTGATAGTCTCACTCATTTGCTTGTACGTTGCAAACTAATTCTTGTGTGGAAACATGTAAAAAGTAGCACCAGAATCAAGAACCCAAGAATTTTGTCCATGACTAGAACTCACAGCACAGACTTCCCCTACATAGCCATTATCATCAAAATTATTGTCAGTATCAACAATATTTGCTGAATTATCTATTTTCTGCTTCCCTTTTTTCTCTTTCAGCTTAGGACAATCTCTCTTGTAGTGACCTTGCTCCCCACACTCGTAACAATTTTGCTTCCTTGCTCTAGACTTTGATCTGGCGGTTGACCTTTTTCTGTTAAAGTCCTTTTGTTGTGTTCTTCCTCTACTCACAAGACCCTCGCCCTCAATTCTGCTGTCTGAAAATCTCTTAAGATTTTATTGAATTACTAACATCTTTCGGTGAAATGTTTTCTTTCCCATATAGTATCGTATCGACAAAAGTATCATAAGATGGTAGTAAAGAACATAACACAATCAAGGCATGTTCCTCACTCTCAACTTTGATATCCACGTTCTTCAGGTCAATTATAATTGAATTAAACTCATCAATGTGAGTTTTAATAGGTGTACTTTTGTTCATACGGAGATTGTATAACCTCTTTTTCAGGTAGAGTCGGTTTGTTTGTGATTTCTTAGAACACAGATCTTTCAGCTTCTTCCATGTCATTGTTGCAGAAGTTTCTTCAGCAATTTCCCGAGGAACCCTATCTGTAACGCTCTTTAAGATCACACTCAAAGCTCTCTCCTTCAGGTCTACCTTCTTTGTCTCCGTCATTCTTCAGAAAAATCCTCATCAATTGTCTTCCATAACCCTTGTAACACCAAACACGATTTCATCTTAATCTTCCATAGACTTCAACTAGAACTCCCGCCAAATTTCTCTACTTCGTACTTCGTTGAAGATGATGAAGATAGCTTACCCTAGATTATATGTAGAAACCCAAACCTTGCTCTGATACCAATAGTTACGAAAGACAGTGGGTTAACTAGCACACAATCACACACAAAGCAGATAGAGCAGAAAAATCAACACAAGAATTTAACGAGGTCCGGCTAAGCCTAATCCTCGGGGCAAAAGCAGAGTGAGCTTTCCATAATGAATGAGGAAAGCACCATACAATCTATAGAATCCCCACCTACAACATGTATATATAGATCTCATATAGTTCCAAACCTATAAGAGAAAGGTTTTCTAATTTGACAAGGATTATAAGTTTTTATTTCCCAAATCTTTTCTAAAATAATGTACTAAATACAGTAATAGCAATGTCCGAAAGGGAGTGGTGCTGCGGACGTCATGCAGCCACCTGCTAACTCTGAAGACTCCCCGCCTGAACCAATCCACACCCGCGACCGGGTTCCGATATACCTGAATTTGCACACGAGGTGCAGGGAGTAATGTGAGTACTCCAACCCAGTAAGTAATAAGAGTAACTAAAGACTGAGCAGTAGGAAATAATGAATCCACATTCACGTTAGGCTCAATAAACACAAGAGGCTTTCAAATCATAATACGAGTCAACCTCTCCTTTTAAAACCCAACGTTTAGTAAAAATCATTTTGAAATACCTTCCAGCAGTTTCAATAGGGGTTCAATACCATTTAAAAGAATAATAGCGATTAGAGCCATAATCGGCCCCTCGGACAAAGCATAGTTCGTAAAACAGCCTCTCGGGCAAAACAATATTCGTAAACACTTCATAACCGGAAAATCTTGGTGGAAATAACCAAATGCCAAATCAGTGATTAGTTTCTAAACATCTCATAAACCCCAGTTAAAATAAAGGTTGTTTTGAAAACATTTGTTCAAATTTCCGACAGAGGCTCAGTATAAAGAAGAGTGAAAACAGTCGATAAATCAACATATTCGATAGAAACTCACTAAAAAAGGGAGTGAAATCAACAAGTTCATAAACAGGCCTCTCAGGCAAACATCACTCATTTGCATGTATATAGTTATCGCCCCTCGGGCTAGCCTCTCTGCTACTCGTGACTCAACTCTTACCAATCAGTGCTCACACTCAGCACTCACGCTCAGTAGGTACTATATAGTAACCGCTGCGGCGTGCAGCCCGATCCATATATATATAATAACCGCTGCGGCGTGCAACCCGATCCATATATCGCTGCGGCGTGCAGCTCGATCCATCGCTGCGCCGTACAGCTCCATCCATATGGGTACCCGCGCTCACTGTGGGGGGGCAGACTCCGGAGGGGCTCCTACAGCCCAAGCGCAATATTGCTGCGGCGTGCAGCCCGATCCATATAAGTATACTGCTGCGGCGTGCAGCCCGATCCATATAATTATACTGCTGCGGCGTGCAGCCCGATCCATATAAATATACTGCTGCAGCGTGCAGCCCGATCCATATAAATATACTGCCAGGCCCTCGACCTCTCTCAGTCATTAGCCTCACCATCAGACTCTCAGTCTATCTCAGTCATCAACCTCACAATTAGACCCTCGGTCTATCTCAGTCATCAACTCACGATCACTCGGACCATTAGTAAAACAGGGAACTCAACCCAAACAGTCTTTTACATTTTTAAGAAATATGGTGATAAAGCCAGATTTTTAAACAATAAGCAGGTAAAACATGACTGAGGATATGCTATCAACACATATAGTGAGGAAAAATAGCAAAAATGCCCCTAAGGGTCTCAACAGGTCGGCACAAGGGCCCAAACATGGCATACAGCCCAAAACACAATAATATCAGACAGTTAACTATCAAATGCGCATTAAAGTACTCTTTCGGGATGGACTAGGTCAAAATCCCCAGCGGTGCTCTACCCCACGCTCGCCATCCAGCTTGCATGTCACCTCAAAGTAACACAACGATGTGTAATCCGGGGTTTCAAACCCTCAGGACAGTATTTACAATCATTACTTACCTCGAACCGGCGAAATCTCTAGCTCGCGACGCCCTTGCCCTTCAAATCGGTCTCCACGCGCGTCGAATCTATCCAAAACCAGAGCGAATACGTCGCAATATGATAAGGGAACAAAGCCCAAGCGAAAACAAACAATAACGGGCACAAATCTCGAAATTACCAAAACCCGAGCCCCGGTCCCACTTCTCGAAAAATCAGAAAATTAACATCATCGGATTCCTTATCTCACCACGGGTCTATACATATCAAAATTATCAGAATCGGGGTCCAATTGGCCCCTCAAATCCCCATTCTTAACTCTCTTGAGTTCAAGCCCTAACCTCCATTTTTAACCCTTGATTTCCTTAATTTTCCAGCTCTAATCCATGTATTTACACCATAAAATCATGTTTTAAGTCCAAGAATCCATACCTGATCAAAACCCCTTGAAATCCCTCTTCAAAATCGCCCACAATGCTCCAAGTCCGAAGTGAAATGTCTATCTCTTTCAAAAATTCGCGAAGAAGAAATTAAATACCTCTGACCAGTCACTCCCGCTTCTGCGGCATCTTTACCGCTATGTGGTTGCCGCTCCTGCGGGTATTTCTTCCGCTTTTCGGAGATACTCTATTGCGCCGAGGACCGTTCTGCGGTCCCTACCCGCTTCTGCGGGCGCAGCATATGCGGGCTCCATCCGCTTCTGCGGAAGCCTTCCATGATTCCATTTCCGCACCTGCGCCTTTCCTACCGCATCTGCGGAACCGCATATGCGGCCCCCTTTCCGCAGATGCGGAAATACCAGATACCAGCCATTATCAGCAATGCTACAAGTCCAAATTCATCCCGATGGCCATCCGAAATCACCCCGAGGCCCCCGGGACCTCAACCAAAAGTATCAACACATCTTAAAACATTATTCAAACTTGCTCCAATCATCAAAACACCTCAACTAACACCAAAATTATCAAATTACATCGAATTCAAGCCTAAGTTTCTTCAAAAACTTCCGAAACACGCATTCGATCAAAAACCCAACAAAATCACCTCCGAATAACCTGAAATTTTGGACACACATCCAAAATCACCTAACGAAGCTATAGCAACTCTCAGAATTTCATACCGACCCTCGGATCAAAATCTCACCTATCAACCGGAATTCGCCAAAATACTAACTTCGCCAATTCAAGCCTAATTCTACACCGGACCTCCAAAATCAATTCCGATCACACTCCTAGGTCACAAATCATCTAACGAAGCTAATGAAATCATAAAAACTCCGATCCGAGATCATATACGAATAAGTCAACTCTTGGTCAAACCTTTCAAATTCGAAGCTTTCAACTGAACTGTTTCTTTCAAATTCGTTCCAAATTTTCCTGAAAACCAAAACCAACGATCTACATTAGTCGTAATACATAACACGGGGCAAGTCATGCCCGGGAACTGGCGATCAAAGCGCAAAAGCTCAAAACGACCGGTTGGGTCGTTACATCCTCCCCCACTTAAACACACGTTCGTCCTCGAACGTACCCAGAGCTGTTCTAAGAGCCATCCAATCGCTGAATAACCTTACCAAGCATATACCCGGGGGTGATCCCACGTCACCCTATCTCGCATAGGTCCGATAACACAACATAGCTAAAATTTCACAATCCATCTAGTCCATAAACCATAGAACCACATTGCGCTTCCCGAAATCATACACAATATCAGAACCTCACATCTATACTCAGAATAAGCCCGAACCAGCTGTAATAACCCATACCTGCAACCTCAGGTGCAATCATATGATATACTCCCTCCGTTTCAATTTATGTGAACCTATTTCCTTTTTAGTCTGTGCCAAAAAGAATGACCCATTTCCTTATTTGGAAACAATTTACCTTTACACGATGATTTATAGCCACACAAAATATATGTGCCTCATTTTACACAACAAGATCAAAAGTCTTCTCTCTTTTCTTAAACTCCGTGCCCAGTCAAATGGGTTCACATAAATTGAAACGGAGGGAGTACTACATAACCCAAACACTCGAAACGATAACTTCTATTCACAGCAGTTGCCCACAACACCCGAATACCGGTAGAAAACCTCTTATCAACCAAGGTCTTATTCCAACACTCTCATATACTGCCAACGATACCTGAAACGCAATAAACCGTAACCATTTTTTTCAGATCAACCATTCATGAAGCCACTTCCCTTTTGACTAATACCACAGTAGATTCCGAGCCGAACCTCGATATTATCCTTCCAACAAGCTGAAATCAAATCCATTCGTATTCATTAGTGACCCCAACAATCACCTCGAATCCAACACACCACTCTGGTGATATGACACCTCAACACAGGCCTAAGCCACAACTTGCATAATTCGCGCACCGATAAGAAACGGTCTGAACATACTCAAATCATGAAAAATGACTCAAACGATAGAGTTGTACCTCAAGCTCATCAGTACCATCACAACACAAAGCCGAGACCCCGTCTCACATATAGGAATAGAACACCTGAATCTACCCCGAAAGGTCATATCTCCACGTGGCCTCGCTACAATGCGCGATCCCATCCGAACAATGTTACACATGAAACACCTCAAGTCACTACGCTCAAAGTCGACAGCCAAGCACAATTGATGTCCGGAACCCAAGCAAATCATTACACCCATGGTGAAACAAATAACATATGCCACGCAAGCCTGATAGAACTTAACCGGTACGTCAATCACCGAGCAACTCCCGGCTCTACTCCCACTATGAAACCCCAATGGAACCGCACTATATGTGCCCATAACCAATAAATCATAAGTCTCGCAGCACAAAAGCAACTCGTTGATCTCCCCAGATCACTAACAAGCTCACTAACGATCGAATCAACCTACCCCTCAACAATACGATTCGGGGCCAACCAAGCCAGCTCAAGCTAAACACGTATCCACATCGGCCTACCAACGAACTCATTACCAAGAAAGCCTGAAGCTGCTCCTTCCACTACTACGACTCCTGCCGGAGCCGTACGATACGGTGCCAAGCACCAAATCAATACCGAAACCCACAACCTCGCCCGACGACATGCCCGACCACAAGAAACGCATCCGAAAAGTCCCTCAACACCGGAACTGAATCAATGGTAGAAACCTCTGCACTGACATCCATCGCGAAGGCCTAATTAAGAAAGCAATCCTTCCCAGCCGCCCGCTGGGTCTTTGAAATGTAAGCCACTCTGCTAGAACATAATCCAGCGCACCTCGCCACTCAACCCGTGGCATTTCCGGCATAGCCCATAGTGCAATAGTCCAGAATAACCCAACACTAAGATAACCAGTCTGAATTCCAACATCACATCCGAAATCTAACCTACCAGCAATAAAGATTCACTTGAGCCTCCAAATCCGGATAGCCGCTAAACGGTGCCGATACACACGATCTACAATCACAACATAGCCTGAATATGAGAACTTGCGGTCTCCAATTCCGTGTAGCACACAAATCACCATACCTGATCCTAAATTCCGTTGTCCGAATACATATCACACCTCAGGTACCCAGTCATTCCACGAAAGATATTCTAAAAATTCCCATGCGCCATACAAGCAACTCGAATATCAACAGCCGATCCAACAAGAAAGTGCCGCAATACCACCAAAGTATCATCAGTTTAATCACATTACCCTTCTTCTAAGACATATACTCTCGTCAAATCACTTCCGATTAGCAGTACCATTTCCCCTGATTATCTGAGGCTACCCGTTGCCTAAGAGTTTATGAACTTCCTTCCAGAACTGAGCTGAAACCTCATACACGCAAATCTCGATCCTCCACAACACACTGCATATACCATACCATCCAAGGATAACAGGAAAACTTTCATCTCCCTTTCGAGCCACAGACATCTACGCCTTCAACTAGCCCAGAACTTCCAGATACCGGTACATAGGATCCCATAATTAACATAAAAATACCACAAGTCTTGACCTCTTTCCAACGAAAGCACAGTCTCTAACCACATACACAACCTGGAGATACCCAATTGGTTCCTGAAGGGTCTTGAACATATTAGAGCCATCCTCGCAAGTCATTCACTCTTATTCAAACTGCAACTTACCTGACCTGGCGAACAGAAACACCCGTGCCTCATTGGCACTCCGATACCGCAAAATGATATCCTCATCCCAATACAACCAAGCAACTTCTTGCTCTACACGTCGAGCATCCTTTACCCACAACACTCTAGACATTCCGTGATTCTCATACTCTATGAACCATAATGTAACATTTGTCAAAGCTTTCCTTTATTCTAGCCATAGCTAATTCACTCGCATGCCCCAAACTGGAGCCAACATAGCACCTAACCGCGCAATCAACTGCTCACAGCCGACTCCTCCACTTGGCTCGAAGCCAGAGATCAAGATACACTCAATAACTCATAACACTTTTACTCTATTGATGCCACAATACCGTAGTGAGATTAAACTCAAATCATTTATAAGTTTGTGAAAACACATATCATCTCGTACTGTAAATCTTCTACCAATCTCGCATTCATCCCCGCAACAATTAAGCCCACTCTCTTAAGCAATCCGAAATTCCAAATTTCAACACGTACCCTTCCATTACACATGAGATCTTCTAACATACACATAAGGATCACACCACTTCGGAACACTCCGTAGGAGATAACCCACCTGTTTCGCCTCAATATAACATTTCCGTATACCTTTCACCGTCATACACATTACACAGCCACTTAGTCTTCCTGAGTCTGAACTCATACCGCAACATGAAATTTACTTCACTCCCATCTAGGAGACACGAAACGATTCTTCACGCGCCCATGACTCGACTACACATCAAATCACGATAGAAATCGAACACTTAATAGTTCATCTATTATCCAGCAGACCTTCCTCGTCACTTCCAAATCACATGGATACATCTCGTAGTACTAATACACTCTTTACATAGCTACCCAGCCATCACTTCCACTAATAGGGACAATACCGAACATATAAGTTCAAAACACTTGCTCACACAATCAACACCTCGGTGCTCAAGCCATAGGCAAAGATCTGGCCTCAAGTCCTCTAGACTGGCCCAACATTAAACTCACAGAGATCACATCTCGCCCCTCGATCGAGGAATCACAAGCCATCAAGACACATCAGATACTGAGCGCTCATGCGCGCATACAAACGCGTGGAAGGAATTTCAAAAGTTTCTTTTCAAGCTGAATCAAAGACGCACGATAAGAATTCAAGAATGTGAAGTTTTCCTAAAGGTTCTGCAGCCTCTCGAGGATAAATACAGACGTCTCCGTACCAATCTGCGAGACTCTACTAAACATACTCATGACTCGTGAGACCTAGTAACCTAGGCTCTGATACCAACTTGTCACGGCCCCAAACCGGCCCGGTCGTGATGGCGCCTCTCGTGAAGACAAGGCCAGCCGACACAACACTCACATCAACCTTTAAGCATTTAAAATCCTTTTTAAGCCTTTAATTAAACGATGTTTCATAACAACTTCTGAAAATAACAAAGCGAAACAAAAATACTAGCCCGACATCGGGGTGTCACTAGTCATGAGCATCTATCCTGGTCTGAATACAACGACAAGTCTAAAATAATGTACTAAATACAGTAATAGCAATGTCCGAAAGGGAGTGGTGCTGCGGACGTCATGCAGCCACCTGCTAACTCTGAAGACTCCGCGCCTGAACCAATCCACACCCGCGACCGGGTTCCGATATACCTGAATCTGCACACGAGGTGTAGGGAGTAATGTGAGTACTCCAACCCAGTAAGTAATAAGAGTAAATAAAGAGTGAGCAGTAGCAAACAATGAATCCACATTCACGTTAGGCTCAATAAACACAACAGGCTTTCAAATCATAATACGACTCAACCTCTCCTTTTAAAACCCAACGTTTAGTAAAAATCATTTTGAAATACATTCCAGCAGTTTCAATAGGGGTTCAATACCATTTAAAAGAATAATAGCGATTAGAGCCATAATCGGCCCCTCGGACAAAGCATAGTTCGTAAAACAGCCTCTCGGGCAAAATAATATTCGTAAACACTTCATAACCGGAAAATCTTGGTGGAAATAACCAAATGCCAAATCAGTGATTAGTTTCTAAACATCTCATAAACCCCAGTTAAAATAAAGGTTGTTTTGAAAACATTTGTTCAACTTTCCGACAGAGGCTCAGTATAAAGAATAGTGAAAACAGTCGATAAATCAACATATTCGATAGAAACTCACTAAAAAGGGGAGTGAAATCAACAAGTTCATAAACAGGCCTCTCAAGCAAACATCACTCATTTGCATGTATATAGTTATCGCCCCTCGGGCTAGCCTCTCTGCCACTCGTGACTCAACTCTTACCAATCAGTGCTCACACTCAGCACTCACGCTCAGTAGGTACTATATAGTAACCGCTGCGGCGTGAAGCCCGATCCATATATATATAATAACCGCTGCGGCGTGCAGCCCGATCCATATATCGCTGCGGCGTGCAGCCCGATCCATCGCTGCGGCGTGCAGCCCCATCCATATGGGTACCCGCGCTCACTGTGGGGGGGCAGACTCCGGAGGGGCTCCTACAGCCTAAGCGCAATATTGCTGCGACGTGCAGCCCGATCCATATAAGTATACTGCTGCGGCGTGCAGCCCGATCCATATAATTATACTGCTGCGGCGTGCAGCCCGATCCATATAAATATACTGCTGCAGCGTGCAGCCCGATCCATATAAATATACTGCCAGGCCCTCGACCTCTCTCAGTCATTAGCCTCACCATCAGACTCTCAGTCTATCTCAGTCATCAACCTCACAATTAGACCCTCGGTCTATCTCAGTCATCAACTCACGATCACTCGGACCATTAGTAAAACAGGGAACTCAACCCAAACAGTCTTTTACATTTTTAAGAAATATGGTGATAAAGCCAGATTTTTAAACAATAAGCAGGTAAAACATGACTGAGGATATGCTATCAACACATATAGTGAGGAAAAATAGCAAAAATGCCCCTAAGGGTCTCAACAGGTCGGCACAAGGGCCCAAACATGGCATACAGCCCAAAACACAATAATATCAGACAGTTAACTATCAAATGCGCATTAAAGTACTCTTTCGGGATGGACTAGGTCAAAATCCCCAGCGGTGCTCTACCCCACGCTCGCCATCCAGCTTGCATGTCACCTCAAAGCAACACAACGATGTGTAATCCGGGGTTTCAAACCCTCAGGACAGTATTTACAATCATCACTTACCTCGAACCGGCGAAATCTCTAGCTCGCGACGCCTTTGCCCCTCAAATCGGCCTCCACGCGCGTCGAATCTATCCAAAACCAGAGCGAATACATCACAATATGATAAGGGAACAAAGCCCAAGCGGAAATAAACAATAACGGGCACAAATCCCGAAATTACCGAAACCCGAGCCCCGGGCCCACTTCTCGAAAAATCAGAAAATTAACATCATCGGATTCCTTATCTCGCCACGAGTCTATACATATCAAAATTACCAAAATCGGGGTCTAATTGGCCCCTCAAATCCCCATTCTTAACTCTCTTGAGTTCAAGCCCTGACCTCCATTTTTAACCCTTGATTTCCTTAATTTTCCAGCTCTAATCCATGTATTTACACCATAAAATCATGTTTTAAGTCCAAGAATCCATACCTGATCAAAACCCCTTGAAATCCCTCTTCAAAATCGCTCACAATGCTCCAAGTCCGAAGTGAAATGTCTATCTCTTTCAAAAATTCGCGAAGAAGAAATTAAATACCTCTGCCCAGTCACTTCCGCTTCTGCGGCATCTTTACCGCTTATGTGGTTGCCGCTCCTGCGGCATTTCTTCCGCTTCTGCGGAGATACTCTATTGCGCCCAGGACCGCTTCTGCGGTCCCTACCCGCTTCTGCGGGTGCAGCATATGCGGGCCTCCATCCGCTTCTGCGGAAGCCCTTCCATGATTCCATTTCCGCACCTGCGCCTTTCCTACCGCATCTGCGGAACCGCATATGCGGCCCCCTTTCCGCAGATGCGGAAATACCAGATACCAGCCATTATCAGCAATGCTACAAGTCCAAATTCATCCCGATGGCCATCCGAAATCACCCCGAGGCCCCCGGGACCTCAACCAAAAGTATCAACACATCTTAAAACATTATTCAAACTTGCTCCAATCATCAAAACACCTCAACTAACACCAAAATTATCAAATTACATCGAATTCAAGCCTAAGTTTCTTCAAAAACTTCCGAAACACGCATTCGATCAAAAACCCAACCAAATCACCTCCGAATAACCTGAAATTTTGGACACACATCCAAAATCACCTAACGAAGCTATAGCAACTCTCGGAATTCCATACCGACCCTCAGATCAAAATCTCACCTATCAACCGGAATTCGCCAAAATACTAACTTCGCCAATTCAAGCCTAATTCTACACCGGACCTCCAAAATCAATTTCGATCACACTACTAGGTCACAAATCATCTAACGAAGCTAATCAAATCATAAAAACTCCGATCCGAGATCATATACGAATAAGTCAACTCTTGGTCAAACCTTTCAAATTCGAAGCTTTCAACTGAACTGTTTCTTTCAAATTCATTCCAAATTTTCCTGAAAATCAAAACCAACAATCTACATTAGTCATAATACATAACACGGGCAAGTCATGCCCGGGAACTGGCAATCAAAGCTCAAAAGCTCAAAACGACCGGTTGGGTCGTTACAAAGGAGAGCGTTTTTTCATCAATTCACGGTCAATAAGTGAACTACTAGTAAATATGCTTCCCCTAAAAAGAAAAATAAAACTAGTACTAGTACTTAGGTTGGTGGCCAAATTGCTTTTAGTAATTAATAGGACTCTCTCTGTTTCAATTTTCGTGAACATGTCTGACTGAGTACGGAATTTAAGAAAAAATGACGACTTTTGAAATTGTGGTTTTAAACAAGTCAAAAAGGGGTCAAGAGTATTTGTGTGGTTATAAAAGCTTCTCATTAAGGGTAGAATTGGTAATTTAAGCTAAATTGGTTCCAAATTTAAAAAGGGATCATTTTTTTTAACAGACCAAATAGGAAATAACTTCACATAAACTAGAATGGAGGGAGTAATACACACACTCATGACACATTACTTTAATATTTTACCATATGAGTTGGTGGCGTAGTACTTCACCAATTAATCCCCCGTAGCAAGGCATGTTCATTCATAAAATTTGACTTGTACTTCGTATTTTCGAAAGAATTGAGAAATATTATATAATGACTTAAGAAATTTATGTGTAATCGCCTTGCATGTGCATTTCGAAGCGGGAAAAATCTCTTTAAAAACTTCACGTTGAATGGTCAATCGAATTCATATAGCTGACGCCAACTTGTTTGAACTAAAGCGCAGTAGTAGTTGTTGTTGGGGCTTGTGTATTTTTATCATTTTTCATTGTTTTGTCGTACTATATGCTATGGTCCTCGATCGACTGTTTATCCTTATCTATAGGGGTTCCAATGATCCATGAATTAAACGTGTTGATAGATTTTTGTAGCCGTCCCGAAATTCACTAGTTCGAATTAAGGAAATTTATTGAGCCGAGGGTATTCTGAAAATAATTTCTTTATCTAGTCTTCACAAGGTAGGGGTAAAATCTGACATACATACTACCCTCCCCAATTCTCACTTGTGAAAATACATTGTGCATGTCATGATGTTATATATATATATATATATATATATATATATATATTCTTGGCTATTTTAATCTATCTATGACAATCAAAATGTCTCACAACCACGCAAGTTTCATATATACTCCCTCCGTTGATTTTTATTTGGCACGTTTTGACTTTTCACGCCTCTTAAGAAATAATAAATGAAGTGCATAATTTACCATGATACCCACATTAATTGATGCATATTTTATTGAATTTGAGAAAATGATTTGAAATGAGTAATAAATATTGTGGGTATAACAGGAAAAAAAAGTTTGTCTTCTCTTGATATGCGTAAAGTGACAAGTAAAAATGAAAATCTATTTTTAGTATACATGCCAGGTAAAAGTGAACGGGAGAGGGAGTATATGAAACTTGCGTGGTTGTGAGACATTTTGATTGTCAAAGATAGACTAAAATAGAGGTTTATAAATACGACTTTCGTAAAAGGAAGGAAACGCGTCTATATTGTACTGTAAGTCTCTCAACCTTGAAGTTTAACTTCAGTATTACAATGGCTGAAAAGGGTTTCTCATATAAACTCGCTATCATTTTCACCACACTCCTTGTGGTTATTGCTGGTAGGTCATTTCATCCTCCGTCCTAATTTTATGTGAATAATTTAACTTTAATTTTTTTGCTTTACCCTTAATGAGATAATTTTATATTCATACAAATAATTACGTATGATTTATTTTATACATCACAAATTTTAAAAAAAATTTCTTTCTTAAACTTCGTGTTCAGTCAAAGTGCATCATATAAAATGCGACAGAGGGACTATTATTTTTACGAAATTCAATTTTGAATTTTGATTATGATTTGCAGCTTGCTCCACGAAAATTCATGTGATGGCCCTAAGAGATCTACCTAAAGATGTATTACCAATTGCGACGAAACTATTTCAAGAACGATATGATGCAACTTGTGGGAAACCTTGTAATACCAGGGACGATTGCTCTGAGGGTTGGCTCTGTAGTGAATGTTATAATTTTGGAAAGGCCTGTGGGCCACTTGTTGGTGATGCTATTATGGGCATATGATTTCGGTATTACTTCTCCTTCCGACCTTCCAGAGCACCGGACAAGTTGCAGACTTTATACATCGTGTTACCTCGTATTAACAGAGTAACATAATCCTGCGTCTCTAATAAATAAGTAGTCGCTAGCAATCCAGTGCTGTTCTTGTAATTGTTGTTGTTGTGTTGTTTTTGTGTCTCTTTTGTCTTCGAAATTGTCTGTACTCTTGTTTTCAACTTTTAGTCACTTATAAGATAAATAACAAGTGACGAAAGTGTCGTTCAAGAAAAAAAGTATGATGGACTGATCAAAACCTCTGCAGGTTAAGAAAAAAAATAAAAAATTTGCCGTTGTTGATCTGATCAAATATAGCATGTGTGTGTAATGTGTTCATCAATTAAATAAAAGAAGCATAGAACGTGTGTGATATATATTTCCTATGCTTTTATCTCCCTTTAAATTCATTTTCCATTTATTTTATATTGGCGTCTCCAAATCTACACTTTTCTCTAAAATATAAGACATAAGTACCTATTATCAAAGTTCCAACGACACACTTTTCCTTTATGAGGTTCCTATTATCCTTCTGAACTATTCTAAAAAAAAAAGTGGAATAAATATCTCCTTAAAATGTTATAACCAGATTTTTTCTGGAAGGTAAAACACACTCGGTATTTTATTACTCCTTTTTTCCCCTCTCGTGATATTCCTTATTTTGATTTATTATTTTATTCTTTCATATGTAATAGAAACTACCATGACAAAAATAAAGACCAAAATTTTAATTCTCCAATCACGATTTCGGTTCAAAAGGTGATATTCCCGTATTATAATGTTTTTCGTCGTTGTTGCCGAATTTTTACGAAAAGGACTATATATTTTCGAAAGAAAGGAAAAAATGTTAGTTAGTTTTGTTCATAACTAAAATGAATCGAATCCTATCAAATATTTATATTTATCCTTTGTGATGTTTTATACTTCAATACCACACAAGGGGGGAAGGGGATGATTTGTGTGGTGACCAATTTTTCGCTTAAACTGATTATGGAAGGACCTGGTTCTTCTATGTGTTCCTTATGCTACTGTTGCGGAATAATAAATGTAGAAAGTAAAGAACACAAGTATTTTTACGTGGAAAACACCCGGCTCAAAAGGTGAAAAAAACCATGACCTACTACTCAGTATGATTTCCCCAACACTTCACTAAATCACTGAGCCAAAACAGCATTTACGAAACTCTTTGTAAATCTAAGGATTACCTCTAATCTCGTTGTAGCACACAACCTCTAACTGTTGCGGCAACTTCAAGTTAACTCTAACTTGAATACTCTGAGTACCTATTACAATTGCCTCTAGATAAGGGAAAATGCACAAGTACCCCCCTGACCTATACCCGGATTCCCAACTACACACTTTTTCTTCACGGGAATCCTATTACCCCCTAAACTTATTTTAAATAGAATTATTTTCACCCTTAACACTGACGTGGCAGAGTGTGTGTATTTCACTCTCCCAAAGGAGAGTGAGAAGAAGGAAAAAACGATTTTCAAACTAGTTTTTTTCTTTTTACCATTTTTTCTTACTTTTTTTCCTCTTCCTTTTCCTTTTTCTTTGTCTTTTTTCTTTTACTTTTTTTTTCGTTTCTTCTCTAATTCCGGCGGATATTCATTCAACGGCGACTTTATCTAACCATTTTTCTTCCATTTTTTCTTTTCACACACAAATTAAACTCTCAAAAAGATCTATTCATAAGCAAAGCAAAATACACTCAGATTTGGGGGAAAACTTCATCATCGAAAAACCTTCCCACGCCGGGAAAAAAATGATGTATTGAAATTTTAACTGGAAAAAGTTTTCTTAGCTTATATTCGTTTTTATTTCTTTTGCTCTTCCTCCCACACATAAATTACACTTATATATATATATATATATATATAATATATATATATATATATATATATATATAAAACAGAGCACACTTAGATCGAGGAATAAAAATCTGTCGCGGAAAAAAAAAAATTCGCCGGAAAAATTGGTGTTTGTGAAATTCCGTACGACCACCATTTTATGCCGCCGTTGACCAAAACAAAAAGAAAAAGAATGAAATAACCAAAAAACAAATGAGAATAATAAGAAATAAGAAAAAAGGATAAGAAAAAGAAGAAAGAATTAAAAAAAGTACTAAAAATACATGTGGGAGCGCATGTAGCTCACCACTTGCCAAGAGTTTGGTTGTCAGCGTTAAGGGTGCAAATAATTACATTTAAAATAAATTTAGGGGTAATTAGGATTCCCGCAAAGAAAAAGTGTGTAGTTGGGAATCCGAGTATAGGTCAGGGGGTCCTTATGCATTTTCCCCTCTAGATAAAGCTGAAAGGTACAATATAAAACACCTACTATAATTGAATTAGAAATAAAGAAAGATACATAAAACTCTTTATGGAGCTGGTTCTTCAATCTGGTTCATGTAGGTTCAGGTTTGCACACTTGAATCACACACGAACTGCTTGCAAAAGCCTTGCTATTTTTGCTCTCAATTCACGTTTAACTTCTGCGTTTTTGTGTAACACATGTAATGTGAGAACATCCTGCAATTTATAGAGTTAGTAGATGAAGAAATAACTAGAGTTCTGATGCAACTCTTCCTTGGTGGAAGAGTTCTAGTTGATCTCAACTTCTAACAGCTTCCCTATCTTGGATAATGTTCTCTTTGAGTAAGGAGTCCTTCTCCTTATCAATTATGCAACCTTTTCGATCACGAAATATTAGATACACCAAGTTAAGCTTATCTCCTTCACGTGCATCCCACATGCTCGAATCTGCCCGTTTTTGTGCACCTGAGGGATGGACCTGGTTCATGCCTGAGCTTCCTTTATCAATCTTCAAAACTAACCTTCACTTGGGACAATAAATTCCGCATTTTTGATGATGACAAACTATGTGCTTTTCATAAGCTTAGGCCCTGTTTCAACTTAGCTCAACATCAAAACAATGTTAGAAACATTTTCCCTTTTTATCACTTATCATCAAGGACCAGGTTCATTAGGTTATAAACATCACTTATTTAGATTATATAAAGCACAATATCTCTTCCCCCTTTTGGAATCATTGAAAAGTTGCATAAAATGTGAGATAACCAGATTTTAAAACTTACTCATGGCCACTGGGGCTACTTCAAATGCAATCATGAATTAATCATCATAGATCGAGCTAAAAATTTTAACCATCAAAGAAATATAAACAAACAGTTAGAGCAAAAGATAGTGAATTTCATTGATGATTGATAAGATTCTACCACAAAGCATAAGAAGAAATAAAAATATTGAAAACATGAGCAAAATAAACAAAACGTCCCAAACTGAGTCACGGGTTGATCTACGCTAGGCTAGGAGGCTTAAGGCTGGGAAGAACTAGGTGCTTGGTTTTTGACTTAGAGGAGTTTCAGCATATCTTGAAGAATGCCATCATTCTTCTCTTTTTCTCTTGCCAGCTCAGTTATGAGAGCATCTCTCTTGGTCTCCACCTCAACCAACCTCTTCTTCAGTCTTTCAATCTCAGCATCCTTAGACTCACTTTCTTGCACCAAGGCTCTGACCTTGCTATTCACTGGTACCTTTTTGGATGAACTAGGTTCATTAGGAATGACATTGACTTCATAATCGCAAGCAAGCAGAGTATTAATCCCAAAATGATCCTTGCTTGTACTAACCTCCCACTTCTTCATAGGTACCTTGAAATGTGCAAGCACAGTAATGAGAATGAAACCATAGGGAATGGCATGAGTTTTGATTCCATTGATAACCCTATCAGTAGGTCCGCGAGGATTTCCTGTTCAGATGGAACAGGTTCATCTATATTTTTTCCAAGTTGAACTAACCCCTCAGCAGCTTCGCCAGATGCACTTCCCTTTGTTTTGCTCACACTCTCTTCTATTTCAGTAAATTTCTCTCCCCAAACAACCATTGCCTCAGTTTCTTTTGTTAGACCAACAGGAGTGGGTGAAGAATCAGCCACTCTTGTACCCTTTCCCCTCACAGTACTCCTAGCACCCTTGCTCTCCTTTTCTTTTCCTTTTAATTTTTACCACCAAATTTTCCAGATTATGTAGTCTCAACATCTACTATAGATCCTACAAGTACAAATCTATTCTTTAAATTTGCAGCAACTTCAGAAATTGTCTCAGGAGTAACTTTAGAATCAGAAGATACATTTTTAGTTTCGGAATACCTACTTTCTTCCCCCTTAGTAGCAGACTTAAATGAATCTTCAGATTTTTGGGATTCTTCTTCCTTACCTGCTTTCAATTGGTTATTTATTTTCTTGATCTGTTCTCCTTTAGCGACAATATTACGAGCCATCATCTTTAATCTATTTTTCTTAGAGACTGGTGTTGTAGAAGGTGTGGAAGTGGTTTCCTGTGGTGGTGATGAAGGATTTTCAGAGGTGTTCGACATATCTGGGCTAGGTTATAGAAGAGAAGAGAACTAGATTGTGTTTGGAAGATGAAAGAAGAATGAGAGTTTTTGACGGCTTGAGAGAGATGAAGTAAGGAATACACTAAAGCTGATCAATATACATGGGAATAGTTGATGAGGTAACTACAGCTTTTCAGACTCTTAGAAGTTTAATCAAACTGAAATTCGGTTTTGAAGAGACGTTGGAGTGTATGCCTAGAATCTAGGTACTTCCATTCAGTTGGGACTCACTGGTTCACTTGTAACGGATAAGTCCAAAAAGAGTATGGTATTTGGTAGGACTCTGCTCATAATCCAAATATAGTTATTTCAAATTATGCAGAGTGTAGAAAATATGTCGTGTTATCTTGGTGAACCAGGTTCTTCACTGATAACTCTCTTGTGTGAGTCTAAATTTGCCAAAATAGAGAAAATATCATTAGAGATTAATTAGTCATTTTAAAACATGGCACAAGAGTATACTATGGAAAGTATGAGACTGAGCAAGATTTAATCTTATACACAATTCACAGACTTTCTAACCAAATTTTTTTTTCACTTTTTTTTTTATTTTTTTCGTTTAACCTTGAACTGGTCCTTTTAGGTGATCTTAATCATCCCTATTTCCAACCTGTTCCTCTCAAAGTGATCTCTACTTAAGGCTTTTGTGAAGATGTTATCAATTTTCTTGTCAGTAGCACAAAACTCCACAGAGATCAAGCCTTTCTCATAGTTGTGCCTCAAAAAATGGTGCCTAACATTTATGTGCTTAGTTCTCTTATGATAAACCGAGTTCTTTGTCATACTAATAGCACTAGTGTTATCACAAAAATAACCAACATCAATTCCAAAGTTCAATAATGGTTTTTTGATCCACAGCAATTGAGCACAGCATGAAGCAGCATCAACATACTCCGCTTCAGCAGTAGATAAGGCCATTGAATTTTGATTTTTGGTAGCCCATGACACAAGACATGAACCAAAGAAGTTTGCCATACCTGAGGTGCTCTTCCTATCCACAAGGAACCCTGCATAATCAGCATCAGCATATCCCACTAGGTTAAAATTTCTACCTTTTGGATACCAAAGGCAAAGGTCAGTGGTGCCTTTCAAGAATCTCAATATTCTCTGGACAGCAGTCAAGTGGGACTTCTTTGGATTTGCCTGAAATCGAGCACAAAGACCTATACTGAAAACAATGTCAGGTTTGCTAGCAGTAAGATACAAAAGAGAACCAATCATTCCCCTCTACAACTTCTGATCAACAGATGAACCAGGTTCATCTATATCCAATTTCGTGGATGTTGCAATAGGAGTGTCAATTTCTTTGGATGTTCCTTCCTGGTTTTGTTACTGAGGAATAAGTTCATGGACAGGCTCCCTCGAGGTTTGAGGATCAGTTCCTCTCTATTCAGTTCCCCCTGTCATGTTGCCCTGGGTGGAAGGACCTGTTCCATCACCTGTTCCTTCCTGTGATGCATCTTCAGGCTGGACTGTGGTTTCACCATTTGAATTTATTATCAGCCCAATCTCTTCATTATCTTGTTCCTGCCTCTCAGAAAGAATGTTAGTTTAAAAAAATAGCATATACATTTTTTCTACACACATAGTTCTTTTACTGTATATCTTATAAGCTTTACTATGTGAAGAATATCCCAAGAATACTCCCTCATAACTTCTGGGATCATACTTACCTAGGGAGTCTTTGCCATTATTTTGCACAAAGCACTTGCATCTAAATGCCCTAAGATGGGATATATTTAGCTTTCTCCCTTTAAATGACTCATAGGGAATCTTCTTAACAAGAGGTCTAGTCATGCAACTATTTATGATGTAGCATGCAAAAATTCAGCAAACTTAGCCTTTTCTTTTGCAATACATTCACTTTTATAGTGACCAGTTTTACCACAGTGTGTGCAAATTATGTTCTCAGGAAGTGTGAGGTACTTGCTTTTGGGATCCCACTTAGGTGCAGGGGTCCCGTAGCCAAGTCTTCTCTTATTGCTACTATGGTGATCATGTAGCCATGAAAGTGCATCGGAGGACCTATTCCATTTACAAGTTCTGTCTAGCTCGTGCTTAATCTTGTTTAGATCCTCCTTAAGGACTCTTATCTGCTCATCTCTTTTGTACAACTCATCTTTCATTTTTCCTACATTTTCTTCTAAAGTGAGTTGTGTGTGATCAACTTTCTTTTTACCAGTTCCTAATTTCACTTTTAGATTTTCAGATCTAAGCTCTAGGACAGTGGTGTCAAGTTCATGAACCTGGTTCTTTAACTCAGCATTTTTACTTTAACTTTCACTAGCCCTAAGTTCCATATTTTTGCGCTTAGCTTTTAAAATCACACACTCCTTAGACAGATGTTCCTATTCATTATTTTGATCCTCAGATTCATCAATGAAATCCAGGAGTAACTCAGATAGCCTTTCTTTAGACAAAAATTTAATCTTGTCTTTGAGATGAATTATACTTACCTCACGTTCCTCATCGGATTCTCCAATTGCCATAAGTGCTTGTTCATCTCCATCTTCACCCTGTGAGTCCTCATCTGAGCTTTCTCCCCAGGCAGAAACCATAGCCTTTGTTGATCCTTTGTTCTTCTTGGGTTGAACCTGTTCCTTCTTCCCGTTCCTTCAATTAGCTCTTTCCTTCTTCCATTTAATTTCCCATTGAGGGCAGTTTTTGATGTGGTGATCAGTCTTCCCACACTTGTAACACCCCTCATTGTTTGTTTTTCAGGAGCCCTTGGTTTGTCCTAGCTTCCACTTCTTGAAGGACCCTTTCCTCTCATTAGGTACTTTTTGAAGTCCTTTGTGATCATGGTCATTTCATCCTCCTCTATACCAACACCTTCAGTGATTCTGAATGCCAGGCTTTTTTACTTCTTCGGTGCATCCATCTTCATGGTTTGCCTTCTAAGTTCATAGGCAGTGAGATTTCCAATTAGCTCATCCAACTTAAGAGTGGCAATGTTCTTTGATTTCTGAATAGCTGTGGTTTTGCTTTCCCAAGAGACTGGCAGAACCCTTGTCAAAATCTTCTCAACTTTATCTTCTTCAAGAATAACCCTTCCAAGAGACTTAAGTTCATTTGTCAGTGTGGTGAACCTTGTATACATCTCTTGGATGGTTTCCCCTTCCTTCATGGTGATATTCTCATATTGAGAATACATCAGTGTTCCTCTAGACCTATTCACTTGAGGTGTTCCTTCATGAGCCACTTGCAAAATGTCCCAGATTTCCTTAGCAGTGGTACAACTTTGAATTCTACTGTACTCGTCTGGACTAAGTCCACACACAAGCCATTTCTTGTCCTTACCATTCTTTTTCCCATTTCCTCAAGTCCACAACATTGCAGTCAGCTCTTGTTTTGGCATGTCTACTCCTTTAGCATTCTTCTTCATGGTAGCCAGGGGACCATCAGTGACAATGTCCATCGCTCATAGTCTTTTCCGATGATGTGCTCTCTCATCCTATTTTTTCACCAAGAGTAGTACTAGTTATTAAACAGTGGAGGCCTATCAGTGGATTGCCCTTCCCAGTTTCAGGCGGTGCGCTCATCTTGTTCTGTTCCTAAGGTGTTAGCTTCTTCAAGGATAACCTGCTCTGATACCAATTGATGTTTTATACTTCAATACAACACAAGAGGGGGTGATTTGTGTGGTGACCAATTTTTCGCTTAAACTGATTATGAAAGGAGTTGGTTCTTCTATGTGTTCCTTCTGCTACTGTTGCAGAATAATAAATATAGAAAGTAAAGAACACAAGTATTTTTACGTGGAAAACACCCGGCTCAAAAGGTGAAAAAAATCACGACCTACTACTCAGTAGGATTTTTCCCAACACTTCACTAAATCACTGAGCCAAAATAGCATTTACAAAACTCTTTGTAAACCTGAGGATTACCTCTAATCCCGTTGTAACACACAGCCTCTAACTGTTGCGATAACTTCAAGTTAACTCTAACTTGAATACTCTGAGTACCTATGACAATTGCCTCTAGATAAAGCTGAAGGTAAAATATAAAAAACCTACTACAATTGAACTAGAAATAAAGAAAGATACATAAAACTCTTTATGGAGCTGGCTCTTCAATCTGGTTCATGTAGGTTCAGGTTTGCACACTTGAATCACACACGAACTGCTTGCAAAAAGCCTTGCTATTTTTCTCTCAATTCACGTTTAACTTCTGCGTTTTTGTGCAACACATGTAATGTGAGAACATCCTGCAATTTATAGAGTTAGTAGATAAAGAAATAACTAGAGTTCTGATGCAACTCTTCCTTGGAGGAAGAGTTCGAGTTGATCTCAACTTCTAACTCCTTCCTTATCTTGGATAATGCTCTCTTTGAGTAAGGAGTCTTTCTCCTTATCAATTATGCAACCTTTTCGATCAGGAAATATTAGATACACCAAGTTAAGCTTATCTCCTTCACGGGCATCACACATGCTCGAATCTGCCCGTTTTTGTGCACCTAAGAGATGGAGCTGAGGGATGGACCTGGTTCATACCGAGCTTCCTTTGTCAATATTCAAAACTAACCTTCACTTGGGCCAACACTTTGAATTACTCATATATATCCTATGAATTTCATTTTGCACCAGAAACTATTTTAGGAGAAGTTCGAATCCGTTCCGTTTGGATATTGATTGGTCCTTGTTTGACATGATTTACACGTTACTGGTTCCTGGAAGAGTTAATATCTCTATTAGCTAAACCCTTTGTTGTGCCTTTGGATTCTTATCCTGTTCTTAAGTTTATGTCATAATTAATTAGGTGTAATATCCAAAAATAGATGACACTTGTAAAAATAATCAGATTTAAATTATTATTCGTTTTGCTAATACAAAGATAAGAATAAACCCATAAAAAATAAAAAGTACCCATCTAAAGTAAAATAAAAAATAAAAAATTACCAGAATGGTGTTGTAAATGGAGGGCCTTTTAGTGGTGGCTTTGTCATCTTGGGGGGGGGGGGGGGGCAAAAGACTAAGAAAAAGACTAGTAAGTAAATTTTCTTGCTTCTCTCTCTCAAAGGCAGTAAAATACACACACTTTGTCACGCAGCATTTAGGGTGGCAGTAATTGCATCTCAAAAAAGTCTAGGGGGTAATAGAACCTCCCGACAAGAAAAGGTTTGTAGTTGAAATTTCGGTCATAGATTGAGGGTACTTGTCCCATTTTCTGTTGTTGCACATAAAGTCTGAATTCATCGGTAATTTTTCTCCTATAGAATAGACACCAATTCGTTGGACACCAAGTGATGCAATATCGCAAAAGTCGTGAAAGTGTTGAGTATTGAGATTTTGATGATTAACAAAGATTGTTTAGATGATTGTTTAAATGAAATATTCTAGGAGCCAGGTCCTCAACGTAGCTGGTTATTTACTCAAAGAACCAACTCCTCGAGGTTAAGGATCAGCTCCTCAAGGATGATGATTGTGCATTTTTGCAAGACAGTAACTTTATCTCAAAGTTACCAGGTCCGAGTTTGGTGGAAAAAGACTGCTAAACATGATAAGAGTTGTTGCACAAGAAGATACAGATGCATAAGTTAGAGACAAGAGTCCCAAGACTTGTGGAGTCCTTGGAACAGTAGGAGTCCTATCAAACAAGAAGCTGACTATGCATAGGACTCCTAGAAGATCTTGGAGCCCAGGCATTTAAATACTATCCTTCTGGACTACTGAGATTATCCTTTGGCACATCAACTAAAGAACTATATTTTACACACTCTAGTCGAGTACCATTGTTGTGTTCTTCTTGAGTCAGTCTAGTGAATACGTTTTAGAAAATCGAGTTGTAATCAAAGAGTCACAAATAATTAGTGAATTGGAGTGAGTTTTAGCTTTACAAGTTAGAGTAACTTGTAAATCAAATAGTTGTTGTAAGAGTAGTGATGAGTATTGAGTTACGATTTTGTAATTGATACATTTGGATCATTGTTCTAGTGAAATTGAAGTCGAATTTGAAAATCTGACGCAGTAAGTCGTGATTTTTGCACCTTTTGAGCCGGGTAATTTTTTACGTAAAAATTATTATTTTTCACTTTACTGCTTATTTTACTTCACGTTTAAGGAGTAAGGTAAAGAATCAAGTTCTTCAGTAATTCATAACGCACTCAAACTAATAATTGGTATCAAAGCAGGTTCTCTCACACACACGGCTAACACCTAGAGAGTTCCTGGAAGCAAAATGAATGCTCCACCTGGAATTAATGAAGGACAATCAACTACCAGACCACCCATGTTCGATAAAAAATATTACAGTTGGTGGAAAGCAAAAATGGAAGATATTCTGACAACTGAAGACTATGAACTATGGACGATAGGGGTGTGTATTCGATTTATCGATTCAATTTTGACCCTTATCGATAATTACTTATCAATTATCGATTTGTACATATGCTTATTGTTATCGTTTCAATAAGGTTTTGATTTTTTCGATTTCGATTTATCGATTTTTAGGGCTTATCGATGTGGTTATCGATTACACCAATAAGAAAATTTGCGGGATTCCACGGAAAGTATATCGCTATAAACACACCTAAGTTATATGGATAAAAAGAAGCTAAAATAAGACAAACACCGTTTATAACATAAAAATTGCGTCAACAAACACATGCAACGAAACTAAAGTAAGGGATCAAATGTATGCCACCAACACTCCAACGGTATAAATAACAAAAAACAAAATACATCATCACGGCTAATTCTGTTTTCCATTAATTTGAACTTCATTCCCTTGAGCTTTAAACATGATCACTCCTTAAATGTGGTTGAGGAAATAATAGGGTCAGGGACTTAGGGTAAAGGAAAGGGTATTATAGAATAAGGGTAAAAAAAATTAAAATTAAGAAAAATGTCTTTTTAGTATATCTTATCGGTTTATCGATAAACAGATACCCGAAGAGGACATAATCTAAATCGAAATCGATAAATTGATAAGGAAATTTTCAAAATCGAAATCGATAAATTGATAAACCGATAACAAATAATCGTTTCGATTTATCGATAAACCGATTCGAATGCACACCCCAACACACGGCTAACACCTAGAGAGTTCCTGGAAGCAAAATGAATGCTCCACTTGGAATTAATGAAGGGCAATCAACTACCAGACCACCCATGTTTGATAAAAAATATTACAGTTGGTGGAAAGCAAAAATGGAAGATATTCTGACAACTGAAGACTATGAACTATGGACCATAGTGAACCAAGGTCCATTAACTCCTACTAAACAAAATGCGCAAAGTGAAACAGTTCCTATGGAGCCCTCTGAATTTGTGGCAGCAGATTTCAGAATGATGGAGAAGAATGCAAAGGCTATAAAAATCATTTTCTATGGACTTGGTCTGGATGAGTACAAAAGCATATCAGCTTGCTCCAATGCAAAGGAGATCTGGGATGCACTTCAAACTGCACATGAAGGAACAAATCAAGTGAAGAAATCAAGGATAGAATTAGTTATGAGAAACTATGAGCTCTTTTCCATGAAGGAGTCTGAGCCCATCCAGGAGATGATGACTATGTTTACCATAATACTAATGAACTGAAGTCACTTGGAATGGTGTTTACCGCAGAAGAGTTGGTTAGTAAAGTTCTAAGGATCCTTCCAACTTCATGGGAATCAAAAGTCACGGCTATTCAGGAAGCCAAGGAGCTGGACAAGATCTCACTTGATGAATTGGTTGGAAATTTAAAGACTCATGAAATGACAAAAATAGAATTGCTTAAGGAAGAACCAAAGAGGGATAAGGCTTTGGTCCTTAAGGCGTCTGAAAAAGATGAATCTAACAGTGATGATCCTGACCTAGCAATGTTTACTAACTTCAAGAAGTTCATGAAGAACTCCAAAAATGCTTCTAAGAGAGAGACCAACGTAAGCCTAAGCAGATCGACAAAGCTAATTATGATGGGTGCTAGACCACATGGTCAAGGACTGCCCAATGTGGAAAATTAAGTGGAGGAAAGAACGAGCTGAAAAGGAAAAACGGGAAAAGATGAGAGAAAATGGCATCAACAAAGGAAAAATCCTAGGTAAAGGATTCACTGAAGCAATGAAGCAGGCCTTTCTAGCAGCATATGAGGACAGTGGAAGTGATAAAGAGGAAGAGAAGTAGGATGAGGCCATAAGTGCCTATGCTGTAATTGATGGACATCATACAATGGAGATAAAACCTCCAGTACAGCTTGGAATGCACGTAGGAAGACCTCCCCTATTTGATAGACATCACTATGATGAATGAAAGATGCATATAGAAACGTTCCTTTAGGCCACTGACTTTGACCTATGGGTAATTGTCAGTCATGGACCAATCACCCATACAAAAATGAATGGTGAAGGTAACAAATGTAACAAGAGAGAAGAGGAATATGATGATGGAGATCGTCAGCTAATCCAGAAAAATGCTAAAGCAAAGGACCTACTCTACAAAAGTTTGCCCAGAAATTTTCTCTACAGGGTGTCCTCTTGCATCTTTTTCCATGATGTATGGAGGACCTTCAAAGTTGATTTTGGAAATAAAAACATTGAAGTGGCACTGATGGCAATTGAAGAAATCCAAACATAAGAGAAGTGATAGGAATGATGGCCATAAGTGATTCAGAGACTGAAGATGAAACAAATTAGGTAAGTATCTCTAACTTGAAAGAAAACATTCATGTTATGTCTAAAAAACAGTTGATGGTCATAATTATGACCATGATGAGTGAAATGGAAAAAATAAGTGCTGGAAATGATTAGTTAATAAGCAACCTTTCATGTATGAAATTTGATCTCAAAGAACTTGAATCTGACAAAGATGACCTTGAAGGACATGTTAATGACCTTAAGAACCTGGTTCTTGAGCTCACTTCTAAAAATAAGAAGTCACCCGATACACATGGTAAGAGAAAAATGAGTGATCTTCAGGATAAGTTTGAAGGGGAACTAAAAAAAGGATAAAGATAATTTGTGTGATGCTAAATGTAGGAATAAAGTCCTGCGAGAAAATCTAGAAAAGGTTATCTTGACTAAGCAAATGACATAGATCCTCAGATGCTTTGAATTGGCTAAATGAAAACTGCAGTATTAAAAAATCAAGAATTGGCTATAGAAACTTGTTCCCAAATTTGATCCAAAGTATGAACTTCTGATAATAAAATGTGCACTCATTGTGGAAAGGTAGGACACTTTAGAGATACGTGTCCTACCTTAATTCATGATTAGTTTAAGAACAACTTTGGTCTTGCTAAAAACGTGAAGAAGAAAGAGAAACCAAAAGCTAAGCCTCTTGTCCAAACTAAGTGGATTAAGGTTAACAAGAAACTAGCTATTAATCCTCTACCTTCTGGGCAGAAAGAGATCTGATTCATTCTTTTTCAAATAAAAAGGGACCCAAGCTTGTCTGGTTCTGAAGACTAACTTGTGATTTCTAATGCGGGCTAAAGTAAGAGGAAATAATCAAGACTGATATCTAGACAGTGGATGCTCAAGACATATGACTGGAGAAAAGAAAAACTTCCTCTCACTAACAGCCTTCCAATGAGTGAGTGTGCCATTTGAAAAAACGAGCCAGATAACATGTATTGGTAAGGTCGGTAAGTCACTCTCTCATGTTGTAGAAGATGTGTATTATGTCGTAGACCTCAAACATAATCTTCTTAGCATTTCTCAAATGTGTGATAATGGAAATGAGGTAAAATTCAATTCCAAAATCTGCACTACCACTAAGCTTGATACGGATTAAGTTGTGTTAAAAGGTAAGAGACATAACAATGTTTACAAAATATCCAGCATGTCTCTTCCTCAGAGTGAGCACACATGCTTAAGTGTAGTGGAGGGATTATCCACTGTTATGGCATAGAAGACTGGGTCATGCCACTCTTTCTCAACTTAACAAGTAGGCAGAAAAGGACTTGGTCCTTGGCCTACCAAAAGTTTAGTTCTCCTCAGACAAGGTATGTGATGTCTGTGTTAGGGGGAAATATGTAATGCCACCTTTTAAATCTGAAAAGGTTGTCAGTACCTCCAAACCTCTGGAACTCCTTCATTTGGACCTATGTGGATCAATGAGAGTGAGTAGTAGAGGAAACAAGAGGTATATATATTTTTCATTGTAGATGATTTTTTCAGGTATACGTGGACTTTGTTTTTGGGATCTAAAGGTGAAACTTTTGATATTTTCGGTGTGTTTGTCAGAATGATCCAACAAAAAACTAGCATGTAATGTGCTAAGTATAAGAACAAACAATGGAACTGAGTTTGAAAACTCTAAATTCCTTGAGTTATGTAACACACATGGTATTGATCATAACTTCTCTACAGCTAGAACACCACAACAAAATAATATTGTAGAAAGAAAGAATAGATTTCTAGAAGATATGGGGAGGACCAAGATGATTGCTAGTGGACTGCCTAACAGCTTCTGGGCTGAGGCAGTCAATACTTCTTGCTACTTGCTAAACAAATGCATGGTCAGACCTATTCTTGAGACCTATTCTTGAGAAAACTCCCTATGAGTTACTTCGAGGGAGAAAGCCCAACATCACTCACCTGAGAGCATTTGGGTGCAAATATTCTGTGCACAATAATGGTAAAAAAGTTTTAGGTAAGTATGATGACAGAAGTGATGAGGGAATTTTCTTGGCTTACTCTCCACATAGTAGTCCTACAAAGTGTTTAATAAAAGAACTATGTCCGTAGAAGAAAATATTCATGTTATTATTGACGAATCTAACAACTTGGCTGAGAAAGGTCTGCAGGATGAAGATTATGACATAGGACTCACTGGTGAAAGAGCTCCTAAGGAACCTAAACTTCAACTTGAAGATGGATTCAGAGATCCTAAGGAAGTTGACACTAATCTTGAGGAACAAGAAGAAGAGAGAACTACTCTGACTGCTAGCCATATAGATGAATCTGTAGCTACTGAACCTTTTCCTTTGGGTCACTCCTTGGGTGAATCATCTCTGATCCTAATGTAGGATGCAAACCAAGTCATCTCTTAGAAATCTATGTGCACTCGCAGCATTCCTCTCACAGGTTAAAGCTAAAAACATAAAGGAAGTTCTAAAGGATCCAGATAGGATTATAGCCATGCAAGAGGAGCTAAATCAGTTTGAAAGAAGCAAAGTTTGGCACTTGGTACAAAGACAAAAAAAAAATAGAACTGTCATAGGTACCAAATGGGTGTTCAGAAACAAGTTGATGAAAAAGGAAACATCACAAGGAACAAGGCTAGACTGATGGTTCGGGGATATGATCAAGAAGAAGGCATTGACTATAATGAGACATTTGCACATGTATATAGAATGGAATCTATAATAATGTTAATAGCTTTTGCTGCACGCATGGAGTTCACCTTGTATTAGATGGATGTAAAGAGTGCATTCATGAATAGTTATCTAAAGGAGGAAGCATTTGTTAAACAACCTCCTGGGTTTGAGAGTGAAGAATTTCCTGACTGTGTTCAAGTTAGACAAAGATCTGTATGGACTGAAACAGGCTCCATGATCTTGGTATGAAAGACTCTCAAAGTTCCTCTAAACAACAACTTTGTAAGAGGAAAGGTGGATAACACATTGTTTCTGAGGAGCAAAGGCAAAAATGTTCTAATTGTACAAGTATATGTGGATAACATTATCTTTGGAGCTACTAATGAAGCAATGTGCAAGCAATTTGTTGAGAAGATGGGGAATGAGTTTGAAATGAGCATGATGGGTAAATTGAACTTCTTTCTGGGGTTGAAAATCAAGAAAACACCTACTGGAACCATGATACATCAGCAAAAATACATCAAGGAGTTGCTGAAGAAATTCAACATGGACTCCTCTAAGTCCATAGACACTCCCATTGCCATTGCCACAAAGCTGGATCTTGATGAAGGATGAAACAGTGTTGAACAAAAGCTATATAGATGAATGATTGGGTCATTGTTGTATCACACAACAAATAGACGTGATATTGTATTCAGTGTGGGACTGTGTGCAAGATTTCAGGAAAATTCAAAAGATCTCATCTGAAGGTTGTCAAGAGGATACTCAGATATCTTAAAGGTACTCATAATCTGTGTCTATGGTAGCCTAGAGGATATAGCCTTAATCTAGTTTGTTATGCTGATGCTGACTATGCAGGTTTTCATATTGACAGAAAAAAACTTTAGGAACAACACATTTTCTAGGTTCATGTTTGTTGTCTTGGGGAACAAAAAAGCAGAACTCAGTGGCTCTATCCGCAGCTGTGGCTGAATATGTGGCAGCAGCATCTTGTTATGCTCAACTGCTATGGATAAGACAACAGCTAAGGGACTATGGTATTTTTGTTGATTGTGTTCCTATTTTCTGTGACAACACCAGTGCCATAAACATTGCTAAAAATCCTTATCAACACAAGAGAACCAAGCACATTGACATTAGACATCACTTTCTCAGAAACAATGTTGAAAAAGGAAATATCTCAATTAACTTCTGTAAAAATGAAGATGAAATTGCTAATATCTTTACTAAAACTCTGAGTAAAAATTATTTTGAAAGGAAGACTAGAACTAGGTTTAATTAATACTTCTAACTAGATTGAACCCTAATGAGTGGATAGAAAAAGTATAACTAATTGTAGATAGTCAAGTACAATGTGTTTGATTCAGTCTCGTGCTTGTATTAAGAACAAACACTTCCAAGAAAAATCTAGCTGATAACTATATTGTATGATACTAACTTGTAGTGTTGAAGCTTTATTGCAGAAATGAGTAAGGAGTTAGTTCTTTGACTCAGGTATGTGCCATCTTGTCTTAATTCACTGGGACTCAATATCCTAAATTACTACTATGCTCAGACATTCTAATCCTGTTAGCATCACTTCTAGTTGTCATCTAGTCAAAGAGTAACCATTATTAGAGTCCCGTTATGATCAGTTTAATTACTCCTGAATCCTACCAGTCAAAGTAACCATTATTAGAGTCCCGTTAGAACTCAAATTTGTTTACTCTCTCTCTTCCAGTCAAATCGGGAGTTACGTATTTAAAAGTCCCTTATGATCAGTTTCTCTTACCTTACTATTCCTCTCAAACCCTAAGCAAGAAGCAAGAAATAATTCTTCCTTTTCCCTTCATCGATTTTCTTCTCTCATCATCGTGCCTAAATCTAGCCAAACCTCTGCTAAAGCAAAATTATCTTCCAAGACTTAAGCCAAATCCAAGAAAATGAAGCCCAAATCAATTAAAAGAGTCAAACCATCAAGTGAACTTGCACCCACACCTGTTCCTTCTCCATCGATATCCTCCACTATACCTACAACATCATCCTATGTTCCTGCTGCACTCACCATTCCCACTTCTACTGGGCCTTCACTTCAAAAACCAGCACATGCATCCATGTTTACTTCAAAAAAAACACCTCTAAGTTAACCAACATCAAGACTACTCAAGAAAATCGATCAGGAGTGATAAGGTTGTGCTTGATGTTGCTGCTAAAGTAAACATAGTAGTTAAGGAAGCTGCGGTTCAGGAGGTATCAATATCAATTACTACAAGTCAGGTAATCCCTCCATCAAAGTTAGATGTCCTGGTATCTGCTATTGATGTTTCACCCTTAGATACTGTCCCACCCACAAGTGTAGCAACTTTGGAGAAAGGGTAGATTTCACTGATGTTATGCCTATGGTTGAGGGGGAAGGTAGTGAAGAACCAGTACAAAATGAGGCATCTGATGGCTTTTCTTTCAGATGGACTGAGGATGAGGGTGATAATAAATGTGAGGAAGAAGGAGGAGCAGTGGCCAATCATGAGCAACATCAGACTCAGGACATGACTAATGAAGAGAAAAAAGTGAGAATGAGGGAGATTCTGGTGAAGAGAAAAAGAATGAGAATGAGGAAGATTCTGGTGAAGAGAAGGAGTGTGAGACAGAAGATTAGGTAGATGAACAAGTGGATGACTCTGCAGAGGAAAAAAAAGAATGATAAAGAAGAAGGTGGTTCTGAGAGTGAAGGTGAGGATCAAGAAAGGGAAGTGAGAGTGAGGGGGAAGATGAAGAGGGTAAGGAAGAAAATGAGAATACAAGTGGGGAATATAAAGGCTTTATGACTATTGGTAACACTGTCATAGCCCCTTCAGAGCAAGCAAGTGAAGAGAAAAGGACTGAAAAAACTGGGCCTTTGTTAACTCCTTTCACTGGAGATGAGAAGGTCAGTAGGGATGAAGATCACTTGCCCCTGTCTACAGTAAGGAAGAAAACCAGAAAGACCCCTGTGAAAGCAGCAAATCTATTATCCCTACAAGGAAAGGAGTGGCTCATCCTGCTAGGACTCCTCTCACAAGGAGTAAAAGAAAGTTCATAGATGAAGAAATCATTAAGGAGTCTAGAGGTACCAAGAAGCCAAGGAAGCAAGTTTCAGTTGCAGAACCTGTTGTTGAGTTGGATGGAGAAGATGAGTCTGATTCTGCTTTGCCACAAAAGTCATCAACACAAAAGAGAAAGATTTTCAAATCTACAAAGACTGCTACCCCATTTACAAGGGCCAATAGAGGAAAGAAGATAAAGAGTGTGCATGTTGTGGTTGATAAACTCACTGAGTTCAAGAACAAAAAAGTACTTAATGAGAAAATTCTTGCAAACACTGATGAAAAAGGGATGGCTCAACTAGTTGAAAAACTTGAGCTAGACGGATGGAAATACATGTTTGGCAACTCTTTCCCTCTTGTGTATGTTCATGCTATAGCGAAGTTCTATACGAACTTCCAGTATGATGGAAAGGTGGTCAAAAGTAATGTAAGGGGGATTTGAGATGGAGTTTGATGCTGAGGAGCTGGGGATGCTTCTGAATATTCCCTCTTTAGGTTTTGATAATTACCTGAAGAAAAAGTGGCCAGCCATAGACAATGATATGGACACAGGAATTGTGGTTACAATGAAGTTCTCTCAAAAGTTTGAACTGGATGCTCCCCAGAAAGTGTACAAGACAGATATGATCCCCTTCCACAAGTTGTTGCTTCACTTTGTTAATTCCTGCATTTTGCATAGATCTAAGAGAAGGTATGAGGCTATCCTTTGGATATGGCTGTAATGGAGTTGTTTGACACTAGTAGACCTATCAATCTCCCCATCCTGATAATTCAGCACATGGCAAGAGTTGCATACACTTCCAAGCCTAAGCATGTTATGCCTTATAGCATCATGTTGACTAAGTTGTTTGACAAGCTCAACATTGCCTTGCCTGAGCTTAAGTTTGGAAATCATAATGATGTTTTGGATGGTGTTACCCTCAAGAAGTGTGGCTATGAGGAGATCAAGGCTAGAGGACCAACAAGTTCTGCTATTCTACCTAGTAGTAGCAGGGAAACAAAGCTCACTAAGAGGTTGGAGTTGGCTGTTGAGGAGAATGCCAAGCTTCGATAAGGCAATGATGAGTTGAGATAAGAAACCATGCAGCTTAGGAAAGAGCTAAAAAAGGATAGGGAACCTCATACCCAACAGATTGTCACCCTTGTGAAAGCATTGACCCCCTCTACCTCTCACCCATGAACATATTCCTTCCCCAGTGTCCTTAGTCTATTTTGTTATCCCAGTGATGCTTTAGTTTTTGCTTCTTCTGTTCTAGTCTGAGTAGGTTGTAGAATGTTTAGTTTATTTTGTTCTAATGGTTTAAGACAAGGCCCCGGGCTTATTTTGTCACTGCTAAATGACCTTTCTTATAATATTTTAATGCTTCTCACATGGTTAGATCATCAGCTTAGTCTGTTTGCTTTGATAATTCCTGAGCTTGTGTTGTGGCCTAAGTGGCCATGAATCTTTCATTACCTGTGCTTAATATGTGTAACATCTTTTTATTATTTTTTAATGATGCCAAAAGGGGGAAGATAGAGTTGGGGTTAGGGGTGTTTTGTTGATATGGATTTGATTTGGTGTGGCTCTGTCTGTGTAATGTACTGTGCTTGTTGATCATTATTTGGAGTGATTACCTAGTTCTAGTGTGTGCGAAGTTTGTCATCACCAAAAAAAAAAAAGAAATTTGTTGAGTATTGAGATTTTAAAAATTACTTGCTTTCTTTCGTTCTTAATATTGTTCTTATTAACGCTCCCGGAGAGGCTCACCATACAACTAGCTTGTATTTCTTTAGAGTTATTTTTATAATCTCGTTTTTACTCTTATCTATTTTGTATTTCTGGATCAAATTAATTCATGTGTTTATAAATCACATTACAAATTCAACTATACCGTTTTACGGGTTAACATAAACCAGAGTTGATTTCTCCTGCAGTTTCTAGCGGTTGAGGCAAGAGAACATTGGCTTAACATGCTATCGGTGGCTGTTAGCACATTTTTGAATGATTTAGGGGTCAATTATGCAAAACCAAAAGTTCTTTGCTGTGATAATAAATCAGCTATTGAGATTGCACAAACCCCTGTACAACATGATCGGACCAAACATGTTAAAGTTATCGTCATTTCATCAAGGAAAAGTTAGATCAAAAAATTATACAGTTTCCTTTTGTCAAGTCTAAAGATTAATTGGCCGATATACTCACAAAAGTTGTTTCAGGAGGTGTTTTACGGTATAATTGACAAATTGGACATGGCAGATATTTACGCGCCAACATGAGGGAAAGTGTTGGTTTGAGCTATATTAGATGTAGATTGATTTTCTTATATTATATATTTCCTTGTAAGCAGTATCTTATAATTATTTACTTCTTTGTATATAGAATAAGATATTTAGTATCCTAATTAGTTTACTGTGTGCATATGTTTTATTTCTTTCCTTGTAGGTTATGTTTTTCTTGTTCACGTTAAAGTCTATCTATATACTGACTCGAAATTGGAGTGAAATATACGAATAAAAAGTATTCATGAATATCCTAGTTTGACATATACTACAATAATTTTCGTCTTCAGTGATACAGCTATATTGGAAACAAATGCACGCAATCCATCAGTTACTAAATTCCCTTTTCATTTTCTTACAATAAATCAGAGACGAAGATTCAGATACGTACACTATTAAACTGCATTATAAGGGTTGATGTTTGTTTGAGCCTAATGTCATGGTCCGCCACATCATCATGCCACGTAAGTATCACTTGGCATATATTTTTGCCATATAGAAGGGTTACATAAGTTAGGGACTAGCTCTTGGTGGAATATTCTAGATCTATGGAGAATTTCCTTGGAAAGCTCCACATATTTATGGACTTGGTAGGAAGACGGTGTTGCTGGAGATCTTTGTTCATTAGCCATGATGCCCTATGGGCACCTTCCCATATCACAAGGTAATGGTCACCTTTCTTCTTGCCCGTTTGTGCTTTGGAGGGCTAGAAATGATGGCATCGATCCTCTACCCATCGGATGCTTGTCCTTGATCTAGACCTAAATCTCCCCATGACTCAACCAAGTGTAGCAGCTTCTCAAGCATTGGGTTTATGCTTCCACTCATATTTGGCTGCCCTCCGTGGTCCCAACCTTGCTAGCAAACTTGACCCCTCTGCTTGGTGCATCTTCTAAGTCCGATAGTGTGCCATCACTTTGTAACTCGCCATCCTCTTCAACTATGTTCGCCCAACATTTCTTCCTGCCACCATGCACCATTCGCATGGCACCAAGATAGGAAAGAGCTTCCTTTAGATATCTTTCAAATGCAACTTCAGAAATTCGAATCTGAAGTAGTTCAATTTCTTCAATGCAACTTCATAAATCAAATATGAAGTTCTTCTATCTTTCAAATGCAACTTCAGAAATTCGAATCTAAAGTAGTTCAATTTCTTCAATGCAACTTCAGAAATCAAATATGAAGTTCTTCTATCTTTCAAATGCAACTTCAGAAATTCGAATCTTAAGTAGTTTAATCTAATGAATGCAATTTCAGATTTTGAATCTTAAGTTGTGAAATATAAACTTGTTATTCGAATTCGAACAATCCACTACACAATTAAATGCTCAAATATACTTCAATTGAGCTCAAATTTGAAACATAACTTTCAAATATCACAAAGAACAAATATCAATCGTCAAATTGTCAAAACAACAACAAATTTCATAAACTTAATTTTGCAACTAGGAAGAAGAAATTCTAAGCACAAAGAAGAAGAAAACAACAATAAAGAAGAAGAGAAAAGTGTGTGTATCTAAAGTTATCCAAAAAATGAGTATCAGTTAAACTTTCTTTTAAAAGTAGGTATAAATTAAATGGGTGGCGCGAAACTGGGCGCCACATGAAAATTTTACAAGTTTTCCCATGATGTGCTTATATCCAACATTAAGCACTATATGGGTAGGGGGAATTTATGGGTAGGGGGAATTAGTGTTAAATAGCCAGTCGAATTTATTGTTTACTTCTTATAGCTGGAATACTTAAATTATATATGAATTATATACGATTATACACATATCATACGTAGATTATAGATATATTATTACATCCTTCGACGGCAGGGGAAAATACCATTAATACAAAACAACCATGGATAATTATGAAGAAAAATGAACAAGAAGTCTCAGAAAGTTGACTTATTGATAGTACTATAATTTATGTATTGCGACAAAGTAATTATTACACGAGTGATAGATGTCGGAACTTATCTGGATATTTTCTGCCTTATGATGGAAGAATTGGAGTACAAAGCTATAACTAATGAAGGTTGTATTTTAGACTTGTTAAATTTACAACCCGAAGTCCGACAATGTAAATATAACTAACTACTATAACTCTATACAATGAGAAACTATTTTAACTTTTTTAGCCAGTACAAACTACAAAGTCGCAATCACATTAAATAAAGATTTTTCATTTTTGTGGTCCAAAATTCCGTATATATCTTCCATTCTTTTGGGCCCAAATACTATTTGACCTAACAAAAACATAATGGCCCACATGTCAGGCATACCACTCTACTCACGTTACTGCATTTAATAGAGAAACATTTTGAACTTGGTCCAAACCAATTTGTTGGGCCCAAAAAGCATCATCACATAATGCAAAGATCCATATACCTACTTCATTCATATCATATGCCTCTAGCTTTTAATGTGATCTATTTTTATGCTAGTCCTTTGGCCATCAATTTTTTTTCTTTTTAGGCATTTAACATTGGCCTTGAGCCGAGGGTCTATCAGAAATAGTATATTTACCTGTATATGTAGGGATAAGGTCTGCATACACATTACGTTACTTGTGGGATTGCACTGAATATATTGTTATTGTTATTACATTCAGCATTAGAATGTCATAAGTGACTAATTCAGATTAGTTAAGCTCTGGAGTGCCATTAGCAACTAATTCAGATTCAGATTAGTTAAGCTCACTAAGAAGAGTGAAACGCTTCCTACAAAGTGGTTTTCTATTCTCGGGACTCGAGTCCGAAATCTCTGATTAATTACAGATGAATCACAATTCTCAATTATCCAACTAGATATATGCCATCATGTACTCTTTAATTTCTCCAATCTCTTTTTTTTAAAAGAAGATGAAAAAATGTGTTTTTAGATCCTGGAGGGATGCTTGTTTGTCCTTTGCTACTTTCTCCATTTAAATATATTAAAGCCAAACTATGTGAAATTTGATTAATATTTTAAAATATTTTTTTATCATGTTAACATGAGAAAAATTACAAGTTATTGTACTTTTCATATAGTATTTGAACATATGCATTTTAATTGTAAAATACCAAATTGAACTAATTCAATTTAGCTTTAAAGTTTAGATAAATTGACTCTCGATAAGCGAAATATCTCAACGGGATACTATTTTTCTACCATTTTTGGAGGTGGAATTTAGTCTACCTTTTGATATCTTTCTAAAGAAGGAAATGTGAAGTTTCGAGTTTGACTTATTCTTTAATATTTGTCAAATTGATCTCAATTTCTCTTTCTTCTCAATTTCTCCATTGCCATACAAGTGCACTTGGATGTCAATCATGAAGGTAGGTATATATATATATATATATATATATATATATATATATATATATATATATATATATATATATATATATATATACTCGCAGCATGTTTATAATAATATAGAAAAAGTTAGCTCAATATTTGCCATAAATCGTTATTATTGGTACTTTGTACTATTATTTTATAGGTTACAAAGGCTACTTAGCCATTGATCATGAAGTGATTATGACTCAATCATCAACTAATAATATATAAGTAATGACAATATTTTATGTACAAAATCTTCCTAAACCTAAAAGAAGGGCAGCATTTCTGTATGCTGTCTCCACTTCAAAATCTTTATCTAGTTTAATTAAGTTACTACAAATATTTTCCAACTTCTTCGTCTATTTGATCATCTCTTAGTTGTGAATTGGAGGTTTTCTCTTTGCCGGGGAATAATCCATTCCGGCCAAGTCTAGTACGTCAGGGTAGTGCTCGGAAGATGTTTTCCGGTGACCGGTTTCCGGCGACGAATTGACGGAGAAATTTTCTTCTTTTCCACCTATTACCCTTTCACTACTTGATTGGCCTTTCAATACTGTGTGATCACCTTTATTGCCTTCATTATTCATGATATTCTGTACATACATGTAAAATATGTAAGAAATAGGAAAACCATAATCTACTTTTTATTTATATTCTTTTTTTTTTTAATATTGATTCAATTTTTTTCATGCAAATTAACCAACCTTTGTTGAAGTTGTGGTAGGAGTAGAAGTAGAGGTTGTTTTTGTCATAAGTTTCCTATTTCTTCCTGCAAACATTTCAAGAACCACTTGAATAAACAAACCAAACGATACAATATATAAAGTTGCAAACCATTAATTAATAAGCTAAATAATCCATAAATCAGTTAAAATGTCTATTCTGTGAAAAATACACATGGGCATGGATTTCGATTTTATTGAAATCCCACTGCTCAAGCCAAAAATAGAGAGAAATTCCAAACTATTCTAAGATTTTCAAGAACCTAGCTAGAAATGGGAAATGTGGCTAGTAATAGAAATTAAAGATTACTAAACTAGTAGTAGTAATTAAGTTAATGGTGTCTAGGCCTATGTCCTCTTGGTCCATAATAATCTTCATGTATACTTGGTAACCAATGGTGATTTTTTGTGGTTACTTTAGTAAGTCTTCTCTTCATTGTACCTGATGATGAACAATGGCCATCTTTGCAAAGAATGTCTTCTCCAGTACCTCCTTCACTTCTTTCTTTCAAAACATTTTCCTGCTAAATAATTATGAAGCTTTTAGCAGACTTAGAAATACTGAGATAATGAGTAATTGAAAAAGTCAAAAGGACAGCCCAAGAGGACGTGAAGTAGGCAGTCTACTCTGATGCTTACTTTGATGCAAGCATCAGTGGCTGATTACACGGCTTGAACCTTGTGTAGTTGAAAAGTATGAATGTAATTCTCACCTGTAATATGGGATTCTTGGATGATGAGAGATTCCCCTTCTTCAAGTGTCTACCTTGTACTTCATAGACTAAAGTGGATAATAGTAAAAGAAGAAGTAGAAGAACTTGCTTCATTTTCAAGAACAGGGTTAAAATCCAAAGAGATTTTAGACTTTTCTAAAAGAGAATGAACAAAAAGGTTGACAGAAATAATCACAGAATTGGAATTCTTTAAAGGTAAGGAATAAAAGAAGCTGCAGACAGTGAGTTACTTTTTTGTTTCTTTCAACAAGTCTAAGATATGAACTAAAAAGGTGAATGGTAAGTGATACAAAATGGATGCTTGGTTTAGTGTATATATATACACAAACATATAAGGAAAAGGTCTAGCAACTGGTCTAGGGACCACAAATGTCTTTTGGGACATGGGATTTAATTAAATTGAGATATTGAATTTTATTATGTTTTGTTTCTTTAGTGAAATGTGGGCACTAAAAATGAATAAGAGGGTCTTGATAAAGCTTAACATATGCTTTTGAAGTCATTGTTATAAGGGGACAAGATTGTCTTCATTTTCTTGAAAAATGAATTAGAGGAATTCCAAGAGAAACAATATCCTAACTAGCAATTCAAGTAAAGACTCTTTGGAAATGGAAGATAAAGTGCAAAAAGTGCTACTTTTTTAAGTATATATCTATGACTACCCACATTTTCAAGGCTAAGTTGTCTATTGCTTGTTGGCTTGGTTACCCAAAATCCAAGAAATTATTAGAACTCCATCCACATATCACATGAAGTTTTTCCATTTCCAGTACTAGTATGTTTCCTCAGTTTTAGTATTTCATATCATGAGACTTTTTTTATCCTCATGTTATGATTTGGTTTTTTTATAGTTCCACAAATGCAGAGGTGGATCCAAGATTTAAACGTGACAGATGTATTAGTATTCTACTCAATCGGTGCTCCTAAAACCTTTTAGTGTTGAGAGCATCAGGTGATCTAAATTAACCATTTTCAAAGTATACACAGATACATATACAAGATCTCTGTCAAAGTTTACAGGACCGAAAATCTCTCAAAGTTATACATAGGTCCACCTCTAGTTAAATATCCTCATATACGATGAGACTAATCACTCTCAGATTTTCTTTTCTAGCTCGCACGAGTTTAAAATCTGAATCTCACTATAGCAGACTTTCTTCCTAATCACTCTCAGATTGCTGATCGTGAATTTTGAGTTTATGAGTTCTAATTCTAAAAATACAGCTTATTGATTTAGAAATAAATTATTTATATATCGTTAATAGAATTCCTAAGCCAATGAAAGATACTGGCTAAAGATACTTAATTCTGCCGAACCGTAGCGTTGCTAAACTCCTGCTAGCTCCAATTCTGACCACCAGTGAAGGTCAAACAAAGTTTGAGCCTTGCAACATAACTTAATTCTCCGCAATAATGCAATTAAACTACTTGTAATTATAGGATTATTTTGGATCACAAAATATTTACAAATAAAAAAAAATAAAAAAAAAGAGAGGACTTGCCCCAGAAGTAAAAGAGGTAGCTACCTTCTGTCACATTATATTCATTAATGACAACACTGTATTGAGTCAATCTTTCAATCGTAAACATGATGTGCCAAGACTAAGAAGAACCATTGATTGATCATCTCTCTACTTAGACAGAAAATTAGATAACTCGAATCAGTAAGAAAAAGCATTCTTGTCTTTGGCCGTTCAGTACCCATTGACTAATCAGATCATGTAGTTCATCATTTTTGTGAAAGTCTGCAATGAAAGGAACATATCAAGCATCCTAAAAAATTAATTAAGGAATTGGACAAGACACCAAGAAGAGATATGTATCTTCTATGCAACAGTTTTCGCATTGAACTCACAAATGCACATATTTTCTAGTTACATCGAGATCATTAGAAATTATCTTATAGTTAAATCATTGTCCATCGTGTGAGTTTGTCTATCGGAACCCTCGTTTTCACTACTATTTCGAGTTTCACCACCATAAATGGCCATATAAATATAAATGTCACTGTAATTCACTCTACCACTTATAATAGAATTATGTATACAGATTTGAGACTAAAGATCGAACGATGTTCTACTATAGAAATATTCTTGTTAATGCTTCCACTCATATTTTCCAAAAAATGGATCTCGCTCTAATAACTTTGAATAAATTAAATACATGTATTAAGATACGAAAGCTTCTTATTCCATAGCTAAGGGATTTGACTTGGAAAACAAATGTTTCATACTAACGGATTCGGGTTCATAATCATGGACCATTATAATTATATATGCACCCCCACCCTTTCACCGGTGCTTCGGTCGCTGGCTCTCCTGTCATCAAGTCACCAACTTTCTTGACCTTGTGGCATTGGGCAGGCATCTACCCCATATATGGTCTTACAACTTTGCGGAGACTTGTGTTTTTGGTAAACGGTCACCCATGCCTGATCACTGTATCTCCTTTATGAGGAGGCACCTCTTCTCCCGGAGTTACGAGGCTAATTTGCTGAATTCCTTAGAGAGAGGTGTCTCGTGCCCCCTTCTTTCTTTGATTGTTTTGCATTAATATTTATCAAATGGTAATATTTAATCTTCCCTTGAGTGAATTTACATATACTGATGATACTATTACCAGCGATACTTTTTTTTGAATTTCGACCCTTTATCATAATTCCTAATTAATGAATGCCTCAATAATTTTATAGTAGGTGAAGCTATTAATCTGAAAAAATCAAGATGCATCGTATATGTAATCAAACCAACTACACTAGTTGAATGGGTCAAAATCTGACCACAAGTGGATTACCATTAAGGGGAATAGTAAGAGGTCGATCAAGCCATGGACGTACCTGTAAGGCGTAATGGTGACGAGTGTCTCGTCCACTGCCGAGATCGACCCATCGAGAAGACTTGCACAGTAGAATATATGCGGTCGTGCTCGAGCAAGTAAAGAGGAAGATAGTCGAGAAGGGGTATGCAGGTCAAAGACCGTTGGATAAAGGGGAAGTTGGATAGTATATATATGAAGGATAAAGCAGAAAGCAGGGGGATCCTAGTAGAGAAAAAGAAACAGAAGACTTGGAGGAGACCTCTGAGTAACAAAGCAAGAAGTCTAGATTATAGGTTACAAACGTTTGCAAACATCGTGGTTGAGTCAATAAAGCTAGATCTCATAGTTATCAACGAGATTCCCTCTTTATCTTCTTTGCTTTACAAATACAGAACAATATATCAAAGATGTAAGCTTGTCATTTACGATTGATGTCTTTAATCATTCTGAGAAACTTTATATAAACTCAATCTCATTTGATTTTAGTATCCAATATGCTTAGATTTAAAAGTTGATTATGTTTGGCTAGGATTTACTCTTCATCTCATCATTAATTGATTTAATTGAAAGGTTCAACACCTTTTGGTCAAATAATTTGGCGCCGTCTGTGGGGAATTTCTTAGTCAAATTCTTTAGTTTCCTTTAGATCTAGAACCAGTCAAGTATTACTTCCAGGCTGTTACAACCTCACCACCTCGGTAACAACGCCAACTCGAAAAGAATGGTAGATAAGTTTTTGAGATAACTATACCAATCTAGGTCATATGCATGTTTGAAGTAGAACCACGGTCACTATGCGCCTGGCATAACCGCAATCCCATGCGATGTATTCACCTTGTATTCCGACCTGTACCTCCACCCCTTGGGAAGGGATGATAGCCTAGTGCGTGGCCCTTTGAAATAGCAAGCACACCCTGCCCTATTTTCGTATCACGCACACTGGATGATTTATGAACAAAGTATAATATGTTTCCCTTATTGTTTGCGCATATCGGACTGGGACTCGACCTCGGCATCCTAACGGGTGAGGTAAGCCCAACTCATGAGAAGCCTAGACACAATTAAATGGAGAAGCCAAACATGGCTGCCAAATCAGAAACCACTATTCGAGTACGAGGCGAAGCGAGTAACCCTACAGCGCCGCTCCCCCTTTCATCGACTTTCCAGGCGAGGTAACAGACGATTTCTTTTAGGTTTATCTTATCACCCTTTTGTTGGTTCGAAACAGGAACACGAGCACTCGCATAGGTACGCAAGCAAGGGACGAACGCCACTGAAACACCCCAGGAAAAGGTTCCGTACCGTACCATCTCGCGAGCAACGACCGAGCAAAACTCGCTAAGCCGCACCATATTACAAATAACAGGAATGGCTCGGTACAGGTCGATTATTGAAACAACAATCTCCAACGAAAGCAAAATTAAGCAAACTGGGACTCATCCAGGAAACGCACAGTATCCTCCAAATGAAAGTGAAATTAAGCAAACTGGGACTCACCCACGAAATGCTCAGTATCCTCCAAATGAAAGTGAAATTAAGCAAACTGGGACTCACCCAGAAAACGCTCAGCATTCTCTAAACGAAAATGAAATTAAGCAAACCAGGACTTGCCCCGACGCACGCATAAACAACACGACGACGAGTAATGTTCCCTAATAGAAATAACACAACGGGTTACAATTTCGACCTCGCTCGAATTAACACCCTTACAGTCGTCGGCCATCGCCATATGAAAGGAAGGTTCGACCTCGCTTAAATTCAAAACGGGTTATAATTTCGACCTCGCTCGAAATAACACCCCTACAGCCATCGGCCTTCGCCAAAAGAGAAGTTCGACTTCTCTTGAATTCACAACGGGTTATAATTTCGACCTCGCTCGAATTAACACCCTTACGGCCATCGGCCATCGCTATATGAAAGGAAGGTTCGACCTCGCTCGAACTCAAAATAGGTTATAATTTCGACCTCGCTCGAAATAACACCCTTACGGCCCTCGGCCTTCGCCAAAAGAGAAGTTCGACTTCTCTTGAATTCACAACGGATTATAACTTCGACCTTGCTCGAATTAACACCCTTACGGTCGCCGGCCATCGCCATATGAATGGAAGGTTCGACCTTGCTCGAATTCAAAACGGATTATAATTTCGACCGCGCTCAAAAAAACACCCTTGCGGCTATCGGCCACCGAGGGGTAAGAGTAAAAATTTGCCCACTCGAATCAACCGATAAAATTTTGACCCTGTTCGAATATATAAGTCAGAAATTGACTCCGCCCAAGATGGTGACTCCAAGTTCGACCACGCACGAGCATATAAGCCAAACTTCCGCCCAAGTTGGCAACTCCAAGTTCGATCCCGCTCGAATACATACAGAAAAAATCGACTTCGCCTAAATAAGTCAAAATTCACTCCCGCTCGAGTATACAAGTCAAAACTGACTTCGCCCAAGATAGTGAATTTAAATTTGACCTCGTCTAAATTAAGGATTAGTTTCGCCTGAGTCGGCAAATCAGAAGTCGACTTCGTCCAAACTCGCAAGTTCGGATTCACAATTAAAAGGGTCAGGGACTCATCACAATGAAAATCGAAAGATACACAAATGAAAGCGAAACAATTATTTTATTCAAATATACATGCACGACAGTCGCACCCTACAAAAGGTCGAAACGGGCCCTCAGGAAAAGATGAAAGTAAACAACAAAAGAACCAAAAAAAAAAAACTAAGTACAATGGTTGCAGCAAAAGCTTCACTCAGCATCATCCCCACCGTCGTTCTCCCCGACATCATCATCATCATCAGAAGGGAACTCTTCCTTGTTATCAACGCCCTCACTGGCCTCCGGTGTCGCAGGGTCATAACCGCAGGCAGCGCGAGCCTCGCGTGCCTTCGCCGAGCATCTTCAAAGGCGGCCTCTGGAACATTCCCCGCCTCCCACAAACCCTTGTAAATATCTCGCTGGGCCTCGGTGTGGACCCATATCTCATAGAAACGGCGGGGGACCGCGGCAGATTCAACTTGGGCCAACAGTTGTTCCTTCTCAGCCTCAAGCGCCACGACTCGGTCTCCTAGGATCGAAGCCTCCCGATCAATTTCACCAATACTCTCCTCGAGCCGAGCCTCCCTTAGCGTGGCCGTTGCCCTCTCAAATTCCTGCTCAGATTGGAGGACGCGGATAGTGTCCTCCAGCGCCGCCTCATCGGCACTTTCCATCTCGGCCACTTTCTTTTCCATTTTGGCCAACTTCCCCATCCATTCTGTGCTCAAAGCTTCGACTCTGGTAGCATTTTGCTCAAGTTCGGCTTGCAGAGACAACACCTTTGCTTGAAGATCCTCGCACTCCGCGGCAATCCCTTTGCCCACCTCGAGTTCCTCGTCTTTGGTACGGAGCAGCTCCTCAAGCTCACTGCATCTGCGGATAGACTTCACCAGCTTCCGATCTCTTTTGTTCAACTCCTCCCTAACGATTGGGTGCCAGTACCCGGCCTGAGCCGCTCGTGCATCTCACGGAACTTGTTGCGATACCACCGATACTTTTCGAGCATTTTCAGACCTCTAGCATGTAAGACTGAAAACAAAAAGAGAGAATAAGAAGAAGAAAGAGAATAAATGAGTCAGTAAAGACAAAGGTCACGAAGTAAAAAAACAAAAAAAAAGGAACTCACCCTTAGGCCCATCGCGGCCACACCGCGTGACAACTCGGAGTCGCTGACATCCTGAAGAGCTCCACTTTCTGCGACAGAGCATAGAAGGTCAAACTGCGGCACAAAATCCACTGTGTCTTGCAGCAAGTTGAGATCCGACGAAATTTCGAGTATTCGGGAAGGGCCTCCTGCTCTCACTACAGTTCGAGTAAAGCCCTCATCGAACATCCTTACGTCCTCAGGATCAATGTCGGATTTAGATTCATAATCATCAACCATGACGGTCTTCCCCCTCTCATCGGCCAAAGAAGGGATGCGGTCCGGCCGAGATGTCCAAGGACCGTCCGAAATAGCAACGACAGCCTCGGGACTCCATCTCTCCACCACACTAGCCTCATGATCACTCATAAAAGGCGTAGCCCCCACGACCGGGTTGGCACCATTGCCGGTTTCGGTCACCGCCAATGCAAGGTCGCCTCTCGAAGATGTTCGGCCGGAGGAGTCTCTTCCAATACTACCCGTCGTCTCTTAGACGGTGTGTAACGACCCGGCCGGTCGTTTTTTGGAAATTACGCCCCGATCCCTCATTAACTGTTTACCCTAAGTTTATTTCTTCTATTTTGGTCTGCCGGGACATTCGGTGTTGAGTTTCGGAGAGTTTTGGGACACTTAGTCCCTAAACGAAAGCTTAAGTGTTAAAAAATAGTCTGTAGTCGGAACAGTGTGAAGACGACCTCGGAATGGAAATCTGATGGTTCCGTTAGCTCCATTAGGTGATTTCGGGGTCGGGAGCGTGTTTGAAATGTATTTTGGAAGTCCGTAGCTCATTTAGGCTTGAAATGCCGGAGTTTGTATTTTTGAAGTTTCTGGTCCGATAGTGAGTTTTTGATCAGAGGGGCGGATTGGAATTCTGGAAGTTACAATAGTTCCGTCATGTCATTTGGGATGTGTGTGCAAAATTTCAGGTCATTCGGACGAGGTTTGGTTAGGTTTTTGATCGATAGCGTGTTTGGTTGGAATTTGAGGTTCTTAGACTTGAATCTTTGATTAATTCGGGTTTCCTGCGTTGTTTTAGGTGTTTTAAGGATTGGTACAAGTTCGAATAAGGTATTAGGTGGTATTGGTTCTTTTGGTTGAGGTCCCGGGGGCCTCGGGATGATTTCGGGTGGTTGACGGAAAATTTTGAAGTTGAATGAATTGCTGAAGGTTCTGTCATCTGGTATTTCCGCTTCTGCGGCTTGGGAAGCGCAGAAGCGGAGCCGCAGAAGCTGCTGGACCACCGCAGGAGCGAAATTCGAGTGCTTCTTCAGTTTCCGCAGGTGCGGAAGTTTAACCGCAGAAGCGGTTACGCACCTGCGAGATGGTAGTCGCAGATGCGGTCCTTGGGATTTTGTTTGAAACCGCAGAAGCGGTAATGAATCCGCATAAGCGGCAACCGCAAGTGCGGTGAAGGGGCCGCAGAAGCGGAAATCTTGACTTTAATGAAGAACCGCTGAAGCGGCTCGTGGTCCGCAGAAGCGGAAACCCCTGGTCAGAAATAGAGATGTCGAGGGTTTGAGTTCATAAGTTGCAAAAATCAATTGAGAGCTCGGTTTAAGGCGATTTCGAGTGGGATTTGAAATGAAGATCACTGGGTAACGTTTCTTTGATCCCTTCTTGTTATATTTCATCATTTTATAGTTAAATACACCATTGGAATTCGAATTTAGGATCAAAAATTGGAAGAAACTTCATAGACCTAATTATTGAGTTTTGAGTGCGCAATTGACCTCCGATTTGGGAGATTTTTATATGGTTAGACTCGTGAGAGTACGAGGGTTCTGAAAATATGAAAATTATTCAATTCCGAGACATTGGCTGGAGGGGCATTTTGGTCATTTTACTTATTTTTGCGCCCTAGCTGTAAATTTATTAGCGGAATCAGTTGTTTGCAATATTATTTACGATATGTAATTGAATTGAATAGACTTGGGCCATTGGGAGTCGGATACTCGTGGCAAAGACGTGGTTTCTATTGATATTGAGCCGGTTCGAGGTAAGTGGCTTGTCTAACCTTGTGTGGGGGACCTTTTCCCTTAGGATTTGTTATCTGTTGATTTGAGTGCCTTGTACGCGAGGTGACGGGCGTGTACTTGAGCCAATTGTTGGAAACCCGGTTTTCTTAAGATATTGAGATTGAGTTCCTTCCATATTTGCTTTATTCTACTTGCGATTATAACCTGTGCTAGATTAGGAAAGCCTGTTTAGTTGATTTAACTTGCCTAATTGCTTAAGTTGCCTTAACTGTACTACGTGAAGCATGCTAGGCCAGTACTACCTGTTGCTTGTCTTTTGTACTTCGTTTCCGTGTGCCTTCTGGTTGTGATTGCGCTCTTACATTGGGACTACGGATGTGGGATTCCGGTAGCTCCCCCCTTGTTTGTTTACTTTGGGACTACGGGTTCGATTCCCGGTAGATCCCCCTGCACTTTTACTTTGGGACTGCGGGTTCGATTCCCGATAGATCCCCCTGCACCTTGATAGTTGGACTACGGGACGGTATCCCGGGAGATCCTTCGGATATACACATATGATAGACTACGGGACGGTATCCCGGGAGATGCACTGGACAGTTGAGAAAAGGACTACAGGACGGTATCCTGGGAGATCCTCATTGTTACCATTGGTGTTGAGCTGTACTTATTCTGTGGTTGTTCCGTTCTTGTGTATTTGCTATTGCCTTGCTTAATCTGTCTTATATCACTGTTGCATTTATTATTTCTGTCAGATTATCATACTGTTAATTATTGTTATTACTATATTTTGTCTCAGTATGGCCCTGACCTTCCTCGTCACTACCCAACTGAGGTTAGGCTTGGCACTTACTGAGTACTGCTGTGGTGTACTCATGCCCTTCCTGCGCATGTTTTTCATGTGCAGATCATCCAGGGTACCTCTACTCAGGCGCCCTATCAGTGAGGCAGGAGGACTACGAAGACTTCGAGGTGGATCTGCTGCGTCCGTAGACCGACGAGTCTCCCTCTTATTCTATCTTTAGTACTTAGTTTTTCCTTCTTTTGGTTGTTAGAAATTCTGGAGTTTTGGAACCTTTACTATACACTTCTGTAGCCTGTGTTGCCCGTGAGTTTCCGGGTTTTGGGAATTGTTTTAGGCTTGTGATATTGAGTTGTACTTGCCAAGCGGCATTCAGTACAGTTTCCTTTAGATACCTGATTTGATTTTTTCTATTTTTTCCGCAAGTATTATATTTCCGCAGATGTTAGGCTTACCTGGTCATGAGGACCAGGTGCCGTCACGACATGTTCACGATTGGTGAACTAGGGTCGTGTTGGTATCAGAGCTCTAGGTTCATAGGAGTCACGGAACACAGGCCGGTTTATTAGAGTCTCGCTGATCGGTACGGAGACGTCTGTACTTATCTACGAGAGGCTATGTAACCGTTAGGAAAATTTCACTTCATTAGATTCCTGTCGTGCAAGATTTTTGAACATCAATTCTAAACTTCTGACTTCTATTCTCTCACAGATGGTGAAGACACGTGCTACTCGAGATGATCCGACACCTGCGCCCCCTACTGCAGCAGTCAGAGGCCGGGGCCGGGGCCGGGGTAGAGGCCGAGGACGCGCGCGTGGTGCAGTTAGGGCACCTGCACGAGCTACAGCCGAGTTACACCAGCAGACCCAGCCGGAGTTCAGGCGCCCGACACGCCCATTTCCACTACTACTCCAGCCCTTCAAGAGACTTTGACTCAGTTCCTGAGCATGTTTGAAACGTTGATTCAGGCCGGATTGATTCAGGTTGTACCGACTACTTCACAGATCGGGGGAGGGATCCAAACTCCCGCCGCCCCCACTCCAGAGCAGCGAGTTCCTATTGGTCAGGTTCCAGGTGTCATGGCGACACAGCCTGTGGCCCCAGTTCAGCGGGTGGTGAGGACCTCTCGCCAAGTAGGAGACAGGTGGGTCCAGGAGAGAGAGGACAGACGAGGTCAGGAGGGATAGTATAGAGGGGTGAGTAGACCTCGTAGACCGGGGAGATATACGGATCCTTATTTTGGAGGCAGGGTGCGTCACGATAGAGGTTTTGTGGGTCAGCCAGCTCAGTTTGCATCGCAGATTTCACCTAGAGTTTCAGGTGTCCAGAGGTCTCGGAGTACCCGTACTGCACAGTTTCCACCCCCACGTTGGCCGCGAGGTTGTTTTGAGTGTGGTGACATACGCCATGTGGTGAGGTATTGCCCTAAACTTGGGAGGAGTGCACCTCCAATGACTTCTCAGCCACAGGATACCCCGCAGAGTTCTCAGGCTATGGTTACAGCCCCAGTTGCTACCCCACCTGCCCATACCGAGGTTGTTGCCTCCGATTTTGTTATCACAGGTAATTTCATGGTTTGTTATAGAAGTGTATCGGTTCTATTCGATTCAGGCTCTACTTACTCTTATGTGTCTTCTTACTTTGCTCCGCATTTTGGGTGTACCTCGGAATTTCCTTGAGTTTCTCTGTTCATGTTTCTACTCCTATGGGAGATTCTCTTGTTGTAGACCGTGTTTATCGGTCATATTTGGTTACTATTTGTGGGTTTGAGACCAGAGCGGATTTATTGTTATTCGGTATGGTGGATTTCGATATTATTCTGGGCATGGACTGGTTGTCGCCCCATTTTTGCTATACTTGATTGTCACGCCAAGACCGTGACGCTGGCTATGCCAGTTATTCCGCGTGTCGAGTGGAGTGGTACTTTAGATCACACTCCCAGTAGAGTTATCTCTTTTCTTAAAGCTCAGCGCATGGTTGAGGAGGGGTGTGCCGCGTATTTGACTTACGTGAGAGATGTTAGTGTTGATGCCCCTTCTGTTGATTCTGTTCCAGTGGTACGGGATTGTCCCGACGTATTTCCAACTGATCCTCCAGGCATGCCGCCTTTAGGACTCGATACGGTCATTACGAGTTCCTCATTATGTCTTTTGGGCTGACCAATGCCCCCGCAGCTTTCATGCACTTGATGCACAGTGTATTCAGGCCACTACTTGGAGGTTTGCATATTCTACGGTTATGAGAATTCACCTAAGGGTTGCTATAGTTCTCCTGAAGTGAGTTAAGTGAAAAGCTTTTAAGTGATGAAGTGTTAGCCTATTTGCAGTTCCGAAGCTATGATGAAATTTGTGGCATGTTAGGTGCAGTGAGTAGTATGGGATTCGAAGTAAAGATCAAGTAACAGCTCGGTGTGGACAGAGATGTCATGAGCTCGGATGAGCAAGAACAAAGGGGTGGGATGTTTAAAGTAAGTTGGTATTGTCTTCAGCGTCACCTGAGATCGATGTGTTGTGGAAGAGGCTTTGCATCCTGGTTTAGGATTCTTGATCGCTTTTCAGCGTTAGTGCGGCCGATGGTTTAGATGTGCGAACCCGTTATTCATTTCGGAAGATTGTGGGAGCGTGTTCCACGGGAAGATTGTATAAGTGCGCCATGTAGTCACTTGATTGATTAAAGATTTAAAACAAGTATGAGGATTGTGGTAATATTATTAATTTGAGAATTTATGCCGGGAGGGCACTCTGTTTGTTGGGTTGTGAACTGAGGAGGTTGCTCCGGTTACGACGGTTGTTCGTATGTGTTATGGGGAAAAGGGAGTTCTATGGACCTTTGAAAGGTTATTAGTCAAGTTAGTGCAATCAAAAATCGGTTTGAGATCAGTGGATTGATTTATATGTGAACAGGGCTTTATATCAGGCCAGTTGTGTTCGTTTCAGCGGGCGTTCCTTATGGAGGAACAGTTGGGGTGTTATTTTGTCATCAGCTATTCCAGGTAATGATGTATTGCGCCGTATGAGTTATGAGACGGCTTGGTAATTTTTTTTTATGTGTTGAAGTTCCGCGTGGCGATGATGTTATATGAGCAGAATGGCTCTCGAGATTCAGATCTTGTATCGCACCCCAGTTGTGCCCGAGTTTGTGGATTATAGCGTTATATGTCTCCCCAGGTAATGGTGTTATACACTTAGCATGTTTACGACTGATGTTTAGTATCTTGTTGTAATGAGCAATTTAGCTCGATGTACATCTCCTTATGCGAGCTCCATGTGTGGATCGGGTGGCATGCCGCCACGGGTATGTTATTTGGATCGGGTGGCACGCCGCCATGGTTATGATTGCTCGGATCGGGTTGCACGCCGCAACAGTGTGATGTTCAGTACGGTTCCCCATATCTGTTTATTGTGTCCTATTTCCTATTTTTTTTGGAGGAAGCTCATATTAGCTGTGCACCCGCGTCGCATGTATGATTCGCGAGCGGGGTAATTGAAATTTCTTTTCAGAGTTCATTTTTTTCCTTTTGTATCGCATTCTAATTGGTAGCCTATTGGCGCATTGTGACATCATATGAGACTTTGGGTTATGTTGGGGTGGCTTATTGTCTGAGCATTCGTACTGGGTGAGACGAGATTGTTGGATTTAGGATCGGTGCAATCCGATTACGTGAAATATATTAAGAGGCAAAGATCATTAATGGTTCAGAAT